>NC_038045.1:16070099-16331195 GCF_002211085.1 Panicum hallii
GCTAGCCGGCTCTATGTGGACAACATAGTGAAGCTGTATGGTGTGCCTAGCAGAATTGTTTCGGATAGAGGAACCAATTGAAGCGTCCCCCATCAGGGAAGACTTAAAAGTGTTGATTTATCAGTCCCAGGAGGCTGATAACACTTTTATTACATCAGATGGTACATCACCGTACAACTCTACGCGGTAATGGGCAGTGAAGCGCCACTATCGCAGGATTACAACCAGAACCACACAACTACACTAGCGACGAACAAAGGATCATCAGAGTCTTGCGCCATGCGGAATCCAACGGTGGCCTCAACCACAGGCAAGACTGGGTGCAGGACGAAACCTACTCGTTGTCTTCGGGGATGTAGTCTGGGTCTTCCACTGTAAAAGTAAGAGAGGGGTGAGTACAAACGTACTCAGCAAGTCCAATCACACCCACGGAGGGGGGTAATACAGGAATTAATGCAAAGGGCAATCCAAGGATACGGTTAGGGTTTATTTGCGGAAAACTCAGTTATATGCAAGGGTTCATTTTGAAAACACTTTCAAATAAGTTTTCCCAATACAAGGAGCACACGATGTTGATCCACACAGGATCCAAGTTTTAAACTGCTACCGGACTCCCCGTCCGCCGTAGCACACGGCACAACTGCCGGACAATTTCCAAACAACTCACACCAGCCCATCCATTCCCAGAGATAAACACTAGTTATGTGACCACACCGTAACTTGCCCAATACCGTGGGCACGGCTATTCGAATAGATTTTAACTCTGCAGAGGTGTGCAACTTTACCCACAGGTGGGGTACCACAGCACGAACACCTTAGTGCCGGTGCAGATCCAACAAAGCCATTACCCACCTTAGCTAGACCTGACTAGCCACACGGGATCCATCAAGGGGTCATTCGACCTATCTCCGAGGTTTAACCGGGGCATAAGTCACACAGAGCTTATCCCGTCTCCTTGATCACCCGTTGCTCTCAGCTCTCCTGATGGCTATCAGGCTAACTAGTGGGATTTATGCTAAGCCGTTGCCCATACAACGGTCAAGCGGTTTGCACGACAGGAAGCTAGGTGAGATGTCACATCAACTCGGTCCTTAGGGGTGACAAGATGGATATCTCCCTTCCACGCTCAACCACACAGGTACGAGCACACCATCGGCAATTCACACAGAAATGCCATCCATCCCGTCTAACTCACTTTTCAAAACCACACTTTATCCCTTCCCACACGCACACACATTTTCTTTATAAAACCAGGTGGTCAAAGTATGGTTGTCTCAGTAGGGGTGGCTATCCTACCATGTTTTCAACACACAAAACCATGCAATTTTATAAAACAGGCCACTGGGTTGTGTTTATAAAAACTAGGACAGAAACATGCATCAAAGGGCGGAATTGAACTTGCCATCGTCAAACTCTTGCGAGAAGTCCTGATCGAAGCACTGTCCCTCGGGCTCGGGTCGCGGTACTGGTCCTCGTTCGCTTGGTCACAGTCGGGACCTTCCTCGGTCACTCCGTATCCTACGTCGCAATCAAACAGGCACACCATCAAGCACAAGAAGTAATAGCTTTTATCGTCGAGCTTGAATCGGAAATAATTTAGTTACGGAGGTAGGGGTAATATTTTTGGGTGGTTTCTTGATGGCAGGGCTAAAACTATACTAGAAGCGGAGTGGTAAAGTTTCGGGTCAATCGGAGGTCGTTTCGCACATAAAATGACGAGCTAAAGGAGGTTCGGGGTGGTTAAACAGGGCTCCAGGGGCCTACACGTAATTATCTGGAGGGGGTAAGGGCCTAATCGCGAATTTCTAGAAATACTCAGGACCTGCTAAAGGTGTCGGGTACATCTAGGTTTATGTAATGGAGGGGTTTGGTTTGAAAAGCTGGAAAGGATAGGGTTTCTTTTGCAAAAAGGTAGTTAAAAGTGGGGGGGTCCTCATTTTGGGAGAAAAGGAAAAAGGCCAGGGGCCTTGTGGCAATTTTGCCATCATCTTCCCCCTTCTCCCCGTACAGAACAGAGGAGGGGTTGAGGGGGGGGGGGCGCCGGCGGCCAAATTCCGGCCGGCCGGGCCATGGGCGGCTCGGGGGAATGGGGGATGAGAGGGAGGGGGCACGGGGATCCCATCCTCGGCCTCACCTTGGCTCGGGTCGCAGCGAGGGGGGCTGCCCACGGAAGCAGGGGCGGCGGCACAGGGTCACAGGCGGCGGCGGCGCTAGGGACAGGGGGAGAAGGATAGGGGCGGCGGTGGTGGTCGTGATGGTGGAGTGCGACGTTGGGGGGGTATTTATAGGGGAAGAGGCCGGTGAGGCGGAGAGAAACGAGGCGGTGGCGGCCGGCGGGCGGTGCGGCGCAATCAATGGCGCTCGGCTGCTTGCGGCCGTCGCGTCACGGCGTGGCGGGGAGGACGCCGAGGCGTTGTAGGACACGTGGGGAGGGAGCTGTGCGAGCACAGGGCGGTGCAGCAGGGGGGGCAGCGGCGCCGTGCGCGGGCGCGCACAGGGGAGCGAGCGGCGGCGGACGCGGGGTGCCAGCGGGCGGCGCGGCACGCGTGGGACAAGGCTCGCGTGTGCGCGCGCAGCGCGGCGGGGCGCGGGTCCGAGGTGAGGGTGCGGGCACGTGGGCGGCGCTGTGCGGCCAGAGCGACGGCGCGCGCGACGGGGCAGGCGCGGCAGCGGTGGGTGCGTGGGAACAGAGCGTGCGCGGGCGGCGCGGCGTCGCGAGGCGCGGCAGCGGAGGACGGCGCGGCGCGGCGCGCGGCCACGCGCTGTGCGTGCGCGCGTCGCGGCGTGGCCGGGGTGAGGCAGGGCGACGCAGCACGGGAGCTCGGAGGGGAAACAGGAAGGGAAAAGAAAGGGAGGGAAGGAAGAAAAGAGAAAGAAGGAGGGAAGAAAAAGAAAGGGAAAGGAAAAGAAAAAAAAAGGAAGAAAGAAATAGGGAGAGAAAGAGAAAAGAAGGAGAGGGAGGGAAGGAGTGCCGGCGCCGGTCGCGGCGGTGACCGCGGCCGGTCGGCCACGCGCTGGGAAACGCGCAGCGCGAGGAGAACAGTGAGGGGGGGGAAAAAAGAAGACGCGTCGGCGCCAATCGCGGCCGCTGCCGCGGCCGGTCGGCCACGCGCGCGGTATTCGCGCGAGGAAAAGAAGTCGCGCCGGCGCTAATCCCGATGGGCGGTCGCGCGTGACGCAGAGCGATCAGTTAGAGTTAGGGTTTTGACATCGAGTCGTTTTTACGAACTAATCTAGCGCAGGATTTAATTAAGTGAATTTTCGGGGCGTTACAAACCTACCCCACTTAAATGAATCTCGTCCTCGAGATTTGGCTGGCTCCTAAACAGATGGGGAAATTCCTTCTTTAGAGCCTCCTCACGTTCCCAGGTGGCTTCCTCTTCTCCGTGTCTGCTCCACTGAACTCTGCATATCCGTACTTCGGAGTTTCTTGTCCTTCTGGTGACGGTGTCCAGAATTTTGACCGGCACTTCCTGGTACCGCAGATCCGGTTGCAGGTCTATTGTTTCTGCCGGCACGTGTTCTCCCTCGGGTACTCTTAAACACCTTCTTAATTGCGAGACATGAAATACTGGGTGTATATCTGACATTTCTTCTGGTAACTCCAGTCGGTATGCCACTGTTCCGACTTTCTTCAGAACTCGATACGGTCCAATGTACCGAGGGGCCAATTTTCCCTGTACCTGAAATCTCCGCGTTCCTCGGATAGGCGAGACCTTGAGATAAACAAAATCTCCTGGGTTGAAACTTATTTCTCGCCTTCTCTTGTCTGCGTAGCTCTTTTGTCGGGATTGAGCCGCTTTCAATTTCTCGCGGATTTCCGCTACTTTTTCCTCTGCCTCTTTTATGAGTGCGGGTCCAACTAGGGTACGTTCTCCAACTTCTGACCACATCAAAGGGGTTTTGCACTTCCTTCCATAGAGGGCTTCGAATGGCGACATGCCCAAGCTGGTTTGGTAACTATTATTGTACGAAAATTCTGCGTAAGGTAGACTTTGCTCCCAATCATTTCCATAGGTCAGGACACATGCTCTCAGTTTGACCATCCGTCTGTGGGTGGTATGCGGAGCTAAAGTCTAGCTTAGTACCCATAGCTTTATGCAAGCTTTTCCAAAACCTAGACGTAAATTGGGTCCCTCTATCTGAGACAATTCTGCTAGGCACTCCATGTAACTTTACTATATTCTCCACATAAAGCTTTGCCAGCTTTTCTCCACCGTAAGTGGTTCGTACAGGTATGAAATGAGCCGACTTAGTGAGTCGATCCACTATTACCCATATGGAATCGTGTCCTTTCTGTGTTCTGGGCAGTCCCACTACAAAGTCCATGCCTATCTCATCCCATTTCCAAACTGGAATGGGTAGGGGTTGCAATAGTCCTGCCGGCCTTTGATGTTCGGCCTTGATCCTTTGGCAAGTATCACACTGCGCCACAAATCGCGCAATATCCGCTTTCATTCCATTCCACCAATATTTTTGTCTTATGTCCATATACATTTTAGTGGATCCCGGGTGGATGGAGTAGGCCGAGTTATGGGCTTCGTCCATGATTATCTGCCGGAAGTCTCCTTCCTGGGGCACACAAATCCTATTCTCGTACCACAACGTTCCCTTATCATCTACTCTGAAGCCCGGCGCTTTGTTTTCTCCAGTTTGTTTGCAGATCTTCATTAACTCTTGATCCGATTGTTGGGCCTCTCTAATTCTATCCTCTAGGGTTGATTGAACGCTCAGCATATGGCTCGAACCTCGAGGAACAATGTGCACATTTAATCGTGCCATTTCCTCGCGCAGGTTATCATCCTTGGGTCCATAAGTCTTCCGGCTCAGGGCATCGGCCACAACATTTGCCTTTCCAGGGTGGTAATGGATCTCTAAATTGTAGTCCTTAACCAACTCCAACCATCTCCTCTGCCTTAGGTTCAAATCCGGTTGGGTGAAGATATATTTTAAACTCTTATGGTCGGTGTAAATCTCACACTTATTTCCAATCAAGTAATGTCTCCAAATCTTAAGGGCATGCACCACGGCTGCAAGTTCCAAATCATGGGTCGGATAGTTCTGCTCATGGGTCCGGAGTTGGCGGGAAGCATATGCAACAACTTTCCCGTCCTGCATCAGCACGCACCCTAACCCTTGTCGGGATGCGTCACAATAAATGACAAAGTCCCGATGGATGTCCGGTAGGGTCAGCACTGGGGCGGTTGTCAACCTTTGCTTCAGTTCTTGAAAACTTCTTTCACAATTTTCCGTCCAGGCGAACTTCTTCTCCTTCTTAAGAAGTTCCGTCATGGGCCGGGCTATCTTAGAGAATCCCTCAATAAACCTTCGATAGTATCCGGCTAATCCAAGGAAACTTCTGATTTCACTAACATTGGTCGGTTGCTGCCAATTGGACACGGCTTCGACCTTCTCTGGGTCCACTGCTACGCCTTTCGTGGTCAGAATGTGACCAAGGAAAGCTACTTTCTCCAGCCAGAATTCACACTTGCTAAATTTAGCATATAGTTTATGCTTCCTTAGCTTTTCCAACACTACCCGCAGATGTTGCTCATGTTCCTGAACACTCTTGGAGTAGATAAGTATGTCGTCGATAAAGACTACGACAAACTTATCTAGCTCGTCCATGAATACCTTATTCATGAGGTTCATAAAATAGGCGGGGGCATTAGTTAGTCCGAAGGACATTACGGTGAACTCAAACTGCCCGTAGCGGGTGACAAAAGCTGTCTTAGGGATGTCACTTTCTCTAATTTTGAGCTGAAAGTATCCCGACCTTAAATCGATCTTGGAAAAGTACTTGGCTCCTTTTAGCTGATCGAAAAGGTCATCAATCCTGGGGAGGGGGTACTTGTTCTTAATGGTAACCTCATTCAGAGCTCGGTAATCTACACACAACCTCATACTTCCATCTTTCTTCTTGACAAACAGCACTGGGGCTCCCCACGGCGACGAGCTTGGTCTGATGAAACCAATGCGTTGCAGTTCTTCTAGTTGTTTCTTTAATTCCATCAACTCAGATGCCGCCATCCTATAGGGTCTTTTGGCTATAGGGGAGGTTCCAGGGATAAGGTCAATGACGAACTCTATATCCCTGTCTGGTGGCATACCGGGAAGTTCCTCGGGAAAAACATCTGGGTATTCGTTCACCACCGGGACTCCTTCTAAGGGCTGGGCTTCCATGTTAAACACCATTGGGTCAAATTTACTATCCCGGGTATGGCAGATCACTTGTACTCCTTCAGGGTTTGTTAGATGTACTACTTTGTCAGTACAGCCTATGAGGCCATTGTGTCGACTTAACCAGTCCATTCCAAGGATTACGTCTATTCCCCCTGACTTAAGTACTACCAAGTCTGCTAGAAATTCTACCCCACTTAAATTGATTCTTACCCGTAGACAGCCTAATTGACAATTGATGTTGCCTCCAGGCGTCCGGGTTAATAGGGGTGCTTTTAGTAGTACCGTGGGTATTTTGTGTTTTTCCACAAAGCTCGAGGATATGAATGAATGCGATGCTCCAGAATCAAATAATACTGTCGCCAGAGCTGAGTTGACTAAGTACTCACCGAGCACTACGCCCTGAGCTTCTTGAGCCTCCTGCGCATCGATGTGATTGACGCGGGCTCGTCCAAAGGATTGCTGGGGCTGCTTTGTCTGCTGGCTGTTGTCGTTGTTGCGGACAGGCACTCGGTTGGCACCGGTCAGGGCTGGTCTGGGTCCATTCACTGAGTTGGAGAAGGCTGATGTGGCCGGCTTGTTCTTGGCATAAGGGCAATTAGCAATGTAATGCCCTATCTCGCGACAGTTGAAGCAGGCTCTAACATTGTTGTTGTCTGGGGCGACCTGGCTTGCATTACTCTGTGGGGCCCTCATGGTATTCTGGTTCCTAGACTGCGTGTCAGGGGCCCGTGGTCCTGTTACTTGAGACTGGGTCCTATACTGCATTGGGGCCTGAGATCTTGGTGCAGTATAGCTGGAGTTCCTCTGCTTTTGGAAGCGGTCCTGCTGGCGGGCCTTGCTCTCCAGGAATTTCCGCTTGTTGTCCTTCCGCTCTTCGGTCTTGGCCCTTTCTGTGAGGATGGCTTTGTTCATTAGGGTGTTGAAGTCCGGGTAGATCTGAGGGGTAAGCAGGGTCCGGAGTTCTGGGCTTAGCCCCTTCTTGAACATATCCTGTTTTTTGTCGTCATCGTTCACCTCTTCCGGCGCGTACCGGGCTAATTCTATGAATCGGTGGGTGTATTCTTCCACCGACATGCTTCCCTGTTGTAGTGCGCGGAATTCATCCGCCTTGCGCTTCATGGTAGCCGAAGGAATGTGATAGTGGCGGAACTCCCTTACGAATTCTGCCCAGGTGATGGTAGAGGCATCTTCGGCTGCGGCACAATAGTTTTCCCACCAGGATAACGCTGTTCCGGTGAGCTGGTGGGCTGCCAGAAGGACTTTATCCCGGTCCTGACATTCGAATGGTTCGAGCTTCCTCTGAATTACTCGCAACCAGTCGTCAGCATCCAACGGGTTGCAGGATCCGGCGAAGGTAGGTGGCTTGGTCCTTAGGAAGGCCGTCAGCTTGTCGTTCATATTCTGCCCTCGTGGCTGCCGGTTAATGAGGGCATTCGCCAGTGTCTCCAGAATGAGGGTCTGGTTATGGATGATCTGCGCCAGGTCTCCGAGAGGTGGGGGTGGTGGTAGTTGTTCTCCTTCTTGACTTCCCCCTCGGTTCTGGCTTACTTCCTGTTCTCCTTGGGGAAGATCTTGTTCAATGGGATGTGCTCCGACACTAACAGCTACGGGGTTCCGGCCACGGGAGGCCCTCGCGACGTTCCGGGGGGTCACCTGTTGATTGGGTAAATCGGGGTTACGTTTATGTGATGTTTAAGTTGTTTAATTCGTATATATAAGGCAGAATCTACCTCCTGCCAGTAATTATATAGCACGTAGCACACAACAAAACAGCACACAACATTACAAACAACAAGCACATGCAACTTTATTACTGCAACGGGGTACAGCTGGGGTAAGGCTAGGTCTCGTACTACTCGTCCGGGATCAGGCACGATTTAAACAAAAACGGCTGGGGACACATCACTAGGGTGGCGTCGATCATTCTACTCGCGGGGCAGGCCTTCTTCTGGGGTGGCGAGCGTGAGTGATCCTTGCTCGTCGTCCTCTGGATTTCCATTGGTCGAGGGTTGCGCTGCAGCGTCTCTCTCGACGGCGGCAGCAGAGCTTTCAGGGTTCTCGGGTGGTGCTGGTGTGCTTCCAAAGAGCGTTCCCCATCCTATGATGGGTGTCCCGAGTAAAACATGGTCTTCTCCAATTGCCGGGACTGGCGTTCCGCTTCAGGTCCAATCTTGCATACGCCGGTCTCGAGCTTGCCTGAGGCTCTCTTGGGCTACGGCTTCGCTGCTAACCGCGGCTGCGGCTCTTGCCTCAGCATGGGCGGCTCGGATCTGCTGCAGTCTTACTGCGAGCTCTGCTTGCTCGGCTCGATGGGTCTGCTCCCTCAGAAGGTTGGCTTGCTCATCAAAAAGTTGGTCCAGGGCGGCTAGGTAAGTAGCCACTTGGTACAGGGGGCCTTCTTCGTGGCGTCGTCGCTCCAGGTTTCTCATGCGTGCCTCCCAGACTGGGGTCCTGATGGCCGGCGGGAAGAACTTCGCTGGCGTGGGGGCGAGGTGTTCTTCAAAAATCCGGCACAAATAACGGAGTGCTTTTCTGATGGCCAGGGGGTAGGTATCTTGGTGTCTAAATCCTGTGGCGGTCGCTCGCCAAGGCTGGATGTCGGGGTAGCGGTTGCTCCTGGCGATGACCAGGATCACCCTGCAGCGGAGGGTACCATGGTGCTCGTACTCTCGGCTGTAGTACCTTGGGCGCTCCGTAACGCCAAGGTCCTCCAGGGTGTTGATCAAGAGGCTGGGGAATCCAGGTGCAGCTTGGCAGTCGCCCTGGGTCCATCCTTCCTCAGCCATCTGAAACAGAAGCAGGGTAAACAATCTGGTACAGGTGCAAAAGGGAGTAGATGATATTTATTATTACAACGAGGGTGGTACAGTTCTCATGGATACGTGGTCAATAGGGTAGGGTTCTAGCTCGGGGTGCTAATCCTATCATGGGGATTCTTCTTCGGTCCTGATAGAGCGCTTCTTTATCGGAAGGAACCGATCCATCTCATCTTCGGTCTGAGTACCCTTATCCCAATGGGTTTCCATAGGTTCTTCTTCTTCTTCTTCTTCTATCCATCCACCTATTCCGTTGCGGCTCTCGTACTCTTGCATCTGGGTTTGGAGGGCGGCTAAGGAATACTCGGCGTTTGCAGCTCTTGTCCGTTGTTCCTCCAGCTCCTGGGTTATCTTTTCAATCCCCTGGATTAGCTTCTTCAGTTGTGCCGACTGTTCGCGGCAGAGTGCATCCAAGCCAGTAAGGTAGATGGATAGGTGGGAGACCGCATCTTCTAAGTCTTCTTCTTCTCGTCCGAGTCCTCTCATTCGGGCAATCCAAGTGCGGCCTCTTCCTCTAGTGGGTGGGAAAAATCCCATAGGGGTCCGCTGAAGGTGGTGCTTGTAGAGCACACGCAGCCGTCGCAGGGCTTTACGGGCGGCTTTTCGGTACGTGTCGGGGAAGCGAAAGCCAGTGGTGGAGACGAACCAAGGGTCCACATCAGGGTAGCGGGTGCTTCTCTCCACAAAGATCATCGTGTCGCACCGAAGGGTGCCACCGGAGATGTATTCTCGGTAGGCGTACTCCGGCGTTTCCATAACCCCAACGCGTTCCAGGCTGAGCAATATTAACTTAGGGAGGCCAGGCTCTGCGTAGCAGACTCCGTTGACCCATCCGTTGTCAGCCATCTGGAACAGGGTAAAAACCAGTGGTGAGTGTCAGTGTAGAAAAATATCTAAGTCCGAACAAATCCTAGGGCTTGAAAAGGGGTTTCGTTCCTAGGGTCACGTCCTACGGCCAGCCTACGGCTCTGATACCACCTGAAGCGTCCCCCCATCAGGGAAGACTTAAAAGTGTTGATTTATCAGTCCCAGGAGGCTGATAACACTTTTATTACATCAGATGGTACATCACCGTACAACTCTACGCGGTAATGGGCAGTGAAGCGCCACTATCGCGAGGATTACAACCAGAACCCACACAACTACACTAGCGACGAACAAAGGATCATCAGAGTCTTGCGCCATGCGGAATCCAACGGTGGCCTCAACCACAGGCAAGACTGGGTGCAGGACGAAACCCTACTCGTTGTCTTCGGGGATGTAGTCTGGGTCTTCCACTGTAAAAGTAAGAGAGGGGTGAGTACAAACGTACTCAGCAAGTCCAATCACACCCACGGAGGGGGGGTAATACAGGAATTAATGCAAAGGGCAATCCAAGGATACGGTTAGGGTTTATTTGCGGAAAACTCAGTTATATGCAAGGGTTCATTTTGAAAACACTTTCAAAATAAGTTTTCCAATACCAAGGAGCACACGATGTTGATCCACACAGGATCCAAGTTTTAAACTGCTACCGGACTCCCCGTCCGCCGTAGCACACGGCACAACTGCCGGACAATTTCCAAACAACTCACACCAGCCCATCCATTCCCAGAGATAAACACTAGTTATGTGACCACACCGTAACTTGCCCAATACCGTGGGCACGGCTATTCGAATAGATTTTAACTCTGCAGAGGTGTGCAACTTTACCCACAGGTGGGGTACCACAGCACGAACACCTTAGTGCCGGTGCAGATCCCAACAAAGCCATTACCCACCTTAGCTAGACCTGACTAGCCACCACGGGATCCATCAAGGGGTCATTCGACCTATCTCCGAGGTTTAACCGGGGCATAAGTCACACAGAGCTTATCCCGTCTCCTTGATCACCCGTTGCTCTCAGCTCTCCTGATGGCTATCAGGCTAACTAGTGGGATTTATGCTAAGCCGTTGCCCATACAACGGTCAAGCGGTTTGCACGACAGGAAGCTAGGTGAGATGTCACATCAACTCGGTCCTTAGGGGTGACAAGATGGATATCTCCCTTCCACGCTCAACCACACAGGTACGAGCACACCATCGGCAATTCACACAGAAATGCCATCCATCCCGTCTAACTCACTTTTCAAAACCACACTTTATCCCTTCCCACACGCACACACATTTTCTTTATAAAACCAGGTGGTCAAAGTATGGTTGTCTCAGTAGGGGTGGCTATCCTACCATGTTTTCAACACACAAAACCATGCAATTTTATAAAACAGGCCACTGGGTTGTGTTTATAAAAACTAGGACAGAAACATGCATCAAAGGGCGGAATTGAACTTGCCATCGTCAAACTCTTGCGAGAAGTCCTGATCGAAGCACTGTCCCTCGGGCTCGGGGTCGCGGTACTGGTCCTCGTTCGCTTGGTCACAGTCGGGACCTTCCTCGGTCACTCCGTATCCTACGTCGCAATCAAACAGGCACACCATCAAGCACAAGAAGTAATAGCTTTTATCGTCGAGCTTGAATCGGAAATAATTTAGTTACGGAGGTAGGGGTAATATTTTTGGGTGGTTTCTTGATGGCAGGGCTAAAACTATACTAGAAGCGGAGTGGTAAAGTTTCGGGTCAATCGGAGGTCGTTTCGCACATAAAATGACGAGCTAAAGGAGGTTCGGGTGGTTAAACAGGGCTCCAGGGGCCTACACGTAATTATCTGGAGGGGGTAAGGGCCTAATCGCGAATTTCTAGAAATACTCAGGACCTGCTAAAGGTGTCGGGTACATCTAGGTTTATGTAATGGAGGGGTTTGGTTTGAAAAGCTGGAAAGGATAGGGTTTCTTTTGCAAAAAGGTAGTTAAAAGTGGGGGGGTCCTCATTTTGGGAGAAAAGGAAAAAGGCCAGGGGCCTTGTGGCAATTTTGCCATCATCTTCCCCCTTCTCCCCGTACAGAACAGAGGAGGGGTTGAGGGGGGGGGCGCCGGCGGCCAAATTCCGGCCGGCCGGGCCATGGGCGGCTCGGGGGAATGGGGGATGAGAGGGAGGGGGGCACGGGGATCCCATCCTCGGCCTCACCTTGGCTCGGGTCGCAGCGAGGGGGGCTGCCCACGGAAGCAGGGGCGGCGGCACAGGGTCACAGGCGGCGGCGGCGCTAGGGACAGGGGGAGAAGGATAGGGGCGGCGGTGGTGGTCGTGATGGTGGAGTGCGACGTTGGGGGGGTATTTATAGGGGAAGAGGCCGGTGAGGCGGAGAGAAACGAGGCGGTGGCGGCCGGCGGGCGGTGCGGGCGCAATCAATGGCGCTCTGCTGCTTGCGGCCGTCGCGTCACGGCGTGGCGGGGAGGACGCCGAGGCGTTGTAGGACACGTGGGGAGGGAGCTGTGCGAGCACAGGGCGGTGCAGCAGGGGGGGGGCAGCGGCGCCGTGCGCGGGCGCGCACAGGGGAGCGAGCGGCGGCGGACGCGGGGTGCCAGCGGGCGGCGCGGCACGCGTGGGACAAGGCTCGCGTGTGCGCGCGCAGCGCGGCGGGGCGCGGGTCCGAGGTGAGGGTGCGGGCACGTGGGCGGCGCTGTGCGGCCAGAGCGACGGCGCGCGTGACGGGGCAGGCGCGGCAGCGGTGGGTGCGTGGGAACAGAGCGTGCGCGGGCGGCGCGGCGTCGCGAGGCGCGGCAGCGGAGGACGGCGCGGCGCGGCGCGCGGCCACGCGCGGTGCGTGCGCGCGTCGCGGCGTGGCCGGGGTGAGGCAGGGCGACGCAGCTCGGGAGCTCGGAGGGGGAAACAGGAAGGGAAAAGAAAGGGAGGGAAGGAAGAAAAGAGAAAAGAAGGAGGGAAGAAAAAGAAAGGGAAAGGAAAAGAAAAAAAAGGAAGAAAAGAAATAGGGAGAGAAAGAGAAAAGAAGGAGAGGGAGGGAAGGAGTGCCGGCGCCGGTCGCGGCGGTGACCGCGGCCGGTCGGCCACGCGCTGGGAAACGCGCAGCGCGAGGAGAACAGTGAGGGGGGGGAAAAAAGAAGACGCGTCGGCGCCAATCGAGGCCGCTGCCGCGGCCGGTCGGCCACGCGCGCGGTATTCGCGCGAGGAAAAGAAGTCGCGCCGGCGCTAATCCCGATGGGCGGTCGCGCGTGACGCAGAGCGATCAGTTAGAGTTAGGGTTTTCACATCGAGTCGTTTTTACGAACTAATCTAGCGCAGGATTTAATTAAGTGAATTTTCGGGGCGTTACACCAATTCACCTCTAGGTTTTGGAAAAATTTGCATAAGGCCATGGGCACCAAGTTGGATTTCAATTCGGCTTATCACCCACAGACCGATGGTCAAACAGAAAGGGTGAACTAGATTATGGAGGATATGCTAAGAGCATGTGTCCTTACTTATGGCAAGGATTGGGAACAAAGTTTACCGTATGCTGAGTTTTCGTACAACAACGGTTATCATGCAAGCTTGGGCATGTCACCCTTTGAAGCTCTCTATGGGAGAAAGTGCAGAACCCCCCTGATGTGGTCAGAAGTTGGAGAGCATGCCCTAGTTGGACCTGCACTCATAAAGGAAGCGGAAGAGAGAGTGGCCAAAATTAGAGAAAAATTGAAGGCCGCCCAATCTCGACAGAAGAGTTACTCAGACAAGAAGAGACGAGAAGTAAGCTTCAATTCAGGAGACTTCGTCTATCTCAAGGTTTCACCTATTCGAGGGACTCGAAGATTTTAGGTACATGGGAAACTAGCCCCTCGGTACATTGGACCATACCAAGTACTGAAGAAAATTGGAGCTGTGGCATACCGTCTAGAGCTACCAGAAGGAATGGCTGACATACACCCAGTATTCCACGTATCCCAACTGAGAAGATGTCTGAGGGTACCCGAGAGAGAGCGTGTGCCGGAAGAAGAAATAGCTTTACAAATAGATCTTCGGTACCAGGAAGTACCTGTCAAGATTTTGGACACTATCACAAAAAGGACAAGAAATTCTGAAGTACGGATTTGCAGAGTTCAGTGGAGCAGACATGGAGTGGAAGAAGCTACATGGGAACGTGAAAATGCCCTAAAAAAAGAGTTTCCCCATCTATTTAGGAGCCAGCCGAATCTCGAGGACGAGATTCATTTTAAGTGGGGTAGGTTTGTAACGCCCGCGTTTTTATCTTATTTAAATTGCGTTACCAATCACTCGCTTAAAAATCTTTTAAACCTTTTCCGCCGCTTGAGCTCCTGAAGCCCACCTCCCAATTTTCTGCCGTTCCGACATCGCGCAGTCTCTTCCTCTTTTTCCGCGGAGCTGCTCGTCCCTTTTCCTTTTCCACCAACCCTGCCGTCCCGTTACATCACCATCATGTCGTGGTCGGCCGCGTGCGCCTGACCGGCCGCGACCGTCAGCGCCGCGCGCGTGTCCTATCTTTTCTTTTCTCATATTTTGTTTAAATCCATTTTATTTCTCTCTTCTAATTTTTTTCCCAGACTCTTTTTTTGGCTTCCTCTTTCTTTTCTTCCCTGTGCTACCTGTTGCCTGCTCGAGCTGTAGCCCGCTCCTTGCGCGCACGTGCGGGCCAGCGCACGACCCGCTGTTGCTCGTGCACGCCAAGCCGGCGTGCAGCCCGCTGCTGCGCCGGCCTGTCCTATCCCATCTCGTCCCCTCACCCTCGCAGCTCGCGCTTTGTCCCCGAGCATCCCGGCTGCCATTAATGGCGAGGCTCCTGTACTGCCCGTGCCCCCCTGCGCCGCACATCCCCCAGGCCGCCCCTCCCCGCTACGCGCCACCGACCACTCTGCGCGACAACGACTCAGCGCCACCGCCGCCCCCACCACCATTACTGGCCGTCTTCGGAGCTCACCGGCCTCCACCGCGCCCCCTCCTTCCCACCCTCGCCGGCCTATAAATACCCCCCACGTCGCGCCCCACCACCACCACAACCTCCACCGCCGCCCCTAAACCCCCTCCCCGGCCCTGCATCGCCGCCGCCGCAAGCGCCTCCGCCCGCCACTGCTGGCCACCGTGGGCAGGACGCTTGCGCCACCCCAGCTCGTGATGAGTTGGGGAATCGGTTCCCCTTTTCCCCCTCTCCGTTTTGCCCCTACCCCCAGCCGCCGCCGTGCCCTGGAACCGCCGGAATCGGCGCCGCCGCCGGCGCCCATGGCCTGGCCGCCCCTCCTCCTACTATTCCCCTCCCCCATTCTGTTCTGTCTCGAGGAAGAAGAAAAGCAGACTTGTGCATAACCCCCTCCATTTTTCCTCCTTATGCAGTCCGCAGCCCCCCATTTCATGCGACATTATGTTCTAAATCGATTCCAAACTTCACCACGCATCAAATGTTCTCTCCAAGTCCCAAGATCCACATCCAACAAATATAATAGCTTCCTCTATTTTTAATCGAAGCTCTCTATTTCCCTTTTTAGCTCGTTGGCGAACTTTATTTTATTGTGTGATTGTTTGTGTGTTGTAGCCGACGGTGTGACCGAGGAGGAGCAGGACCGCGAGCCGGAGCCCGAAGACCCGTACCTCGAAGAGGAGCTTCCGGAAGGCTTTGAGGACGGCAAGTCCAATCCCATCCTTTGATGCATATTTATCCCAGTTTTATAAACGCAACCTATTGGCCTGTTTTATAAAATGCATTGTTTTATTGCAAGACATGGTTGGATAGCCACCCCTTGATTGCTATGACTATTCCTTGATGACCTAGGTTAATGTCTATATAGAAATTGCTCTGTTGGACGTTAACTACTGCTAGAGATGCTTATTGCCTTTTATTCCCTTTATTATATTTTAATCATGACCACAAAGCGCTTTACCGAAAATAAGGGTGTGAGTGTTTTAAAAGATAAAACGGGATTTTGGGAAAATGAAAGAAAGATATAACCCGATGAGATGGACGGTGTTTTCTGTGTGAAATGCCACTGGTGTGCTTGTACCTTTGTGGTTGAGCATGGTTGGGAGATGTCCGTCTTGTCAATGTAAGGATGAACTGAGGTGCCATCTTGCCTAACCCACTAATCGTACAACCACTCGACCGTTGTGTGGGCAACGGCTTAGCATAAAACCCACTAGTTGTTCTGCTAGCCAAAAGTAGAGCGGGTGAGCAACGGGAGATCATGGAGAAGGAATACGATCTGTGTGAGTTATGTCCCGGTTATGACTTTGTTAATAGGTCATTAACCCCATGGTTGCTTCCGTGTTGGCTAGTTAGACTCAGCTAAGGTGGGTAATGGCTTTTTTAGGATCCACCGCGACATTAAGGTGCTCGTAGTGCGGTACCCTACTTGTGGATAAAGTGTACAACCTCTGCAGAGTGTAAAATCTATTCGAATAGCCGTGTCCACGGTATTGGACGAGTTACGGCATGGTCACTTCAATAGAAATTTTGGGATGGTTGGTTTTGTGGTGTGGGTTGTTTTGAAGGTGCCCGGCAGTTGTGCAATGAGCTACTATGGATGTGGAGTCGGGTAGCATTAAAACTTGGATCCTTTGTGTAGGATCAACCCCACTTATTATTCAATTACTATAGAAATGTCTTGAGAAATTTTTTTTTAAATGAACCCTTGCATGTGTAAAACCTCGCTTTATCGCAAATGAACCCTAGCCTCATCCTTGATATATTCGTGCATGATCTTTATTATTCCCCTCCGTGGGTGTGGTTGGACTTGTTGAGTATGTATGTACTCACTCTTGCCTAGTTTTTACGGAGGAGGATCCGAACTTCGTCCCTGAAGACGTCGAGTAGGTCGCCGTCCTGCACCCAACCTTGCCTGTGGTTCAGGGTCTCCGCAGGAAGCTTACCATGGCGCAAGACTGATGTTATCTTACATATCGTTGGCACTTTGGTTTGGTTTATAGTCCTTATGTTGTTGTAACACCCTAAGGTAAAATTTCGAGATTTATAATGAATTTAATTGGGCTCCAGTAATTGTTCCAAGGGTTTATTTTGCCTAGCTTGCATTTATTTATAATTTAATTCACAAAGAATTAAAATTTATTTGGGGTTCAACATGTTTGTGCATTCATGCTGGTGCATAAGTTTTATTTGGTTGAGTGCATAGGAGTTGAATTCAAATTTGAGTTGAATTCAAATAGAATCGAGTTGTTTGAAAAAGAAACAAAAGGGAGGAAACAGGAAAGTAGGTCAGTCATTCCTTCTGTTCTCAGTCATTCCCTCAGCCTGACCCCACCTGTCGGCCCCTTCTCTCTCCCCTTTCTTCTCCGGCGCAACTCCTTCCCGAGATCCCCGGCGAGCCACTCTCTCTGGGCCCGCACGCCAAGGCAGCGCCGCCGCCCTACAAAAGGAACTTCCTGAGCCCCCAGAACCCTAACCCCAGCCCTGCAACCCCGAAGATCTCCAGCACCGCCGCCCCCTTCTTTCCCCGCTCCGGTCGCCTCGGTCTTCCCGTGGTCCGGCCGCTCCGCCGCGCCCCAGGCCACCACATCACCCGCAGTAGCTCCGCCTCGCCGCCAGGAAGCTTCCCGAAGTTTCTGCCCTCGACCCTCAGCTCTGGCCGTGCCGGAATTGAACCCGAAGCCGCCGCCGGTGAGGCGCTCCGCCCTCGCAATTCCTCGCCGTCGGTTATTCCCGGACCTCCCAGACCCCCGTAACACCTTCGCAGGAGCCCCACGCGTCGACCCGTGGAGCCTAGGAGTCCGGAGAGCCCCTGCAGCAGCTTCCTCCGTGAGCGCCGCCCGCCTCTGCCTCACGGCCATCATCGACGACCATCCTCCATCGCGTCTCCGGTCCCCACGATGCCTCGGTGAGCAGCACATCATCCCCCTGGTCGTGTTGCGGTAGATCCCGTAGCATTTAGGCCTCCGCAGTGACCAGAACGCCGCACGCCGGCGGTGCGCCACCGTGCAGACCCACCCCGCCGTCGCACTCACAGCTAGAGCGCCTCCTGAGCCCCGCCTTAGCCCCAGATGGATCACGCATGTCGCGCTGATCACGCCCGACCCGATCTCGAGTTGTTTTGACCTCCGGAGCGGCGAGAACGCCGAGCTCCGGCGAGCCCGAGCCGCGCGCCGCCGCGGGAGTGAAATTCCGGCGACCGTTCCGCCGTCCCCGCGAGCCAGCCAGTTCGGACCGGTCTGATCCAGATCGGACCGTCCGGACCTTCCGCTGTGCAGATTGGACCGTCCGAACTAGATTGGGTCCGAACCATCCGATCTATACACGACGGTCCAGATTAGAAGATACCCCTCAGCTGTGGCAGTTTTGTTAAAGAGCCCCTGAGCTTCCTTGGAATCAACCCGCGGTCCACTGCAGTTCAATAATAATTGCAGTTTAGCCCTATTTCTTGCACCGAAGCCCCTGAGCTTTCCAGTTTTTGAACCCACCGTCCATGCCGCGTGTTTTCACGTGCTAGCCCCTATGTCTACCCTTTATTTACGCTTAAGGCCTCGGTTTTTGCCCAGAACCCCTGTAGTCCAATTTTTCTCGCAAATAGGTCCCTGGATCTTGTTTTAAGCGTAGTTTTCGCGTCTTAGCTCCGTTTTAGGTGTTCTTTCTGTTCACGTGATCGTTGTAACGCGTATAATAGCTCTAGACTAGTTTTGTGTGCTGTTCTATTGTTTTGGTGTACTGTTTCTTATAGTTTGCCTTTGTTTGCATGTGTGTGCACGTGTGGACCATGTATTGCTCTTACGATCGTGAGTACGCGTCGAGCCACCGGAGCAGTACCAGGAGCCTTCTTCCGAGCAGTTCGAGCAGCAGCCGAGAGAGTACGAGAAAGGCAAGTATAACATGAACCTCCTATCACTTTTTAATACAATTTCATACTGCATTTTAATACTGTATGCCTATAAGGACTTTCCTAGCCACTTTATATCCTATATATATGTCCTTTGGGTTGCATTTTGGTTAGTTGTGCTAGGTTGCTGCGCTATAACACACTTGGTCCTTTTTAATTAAATATGATTAAGGGTATATGCAACTTAATTCTGAGAGTGGCCCTCTGTGCTGTGTGCTTGAGTGGCTCACGTCTCCTTAAAAGATGTTTTTAATAGAAACATGGTTTAGGGGGCCAGCACGGTGCTTAGTGCTTGGTTGGCCACTCTCCATAAGGACCGGTTCATAGAGCGACAACCTGGGACAACCGCGCAACCACAAGACTGGAATGGGACGGTCTTGACTTACTAATTAGGTCATGTTGGTTCGGGAGTAACTTACCTGCATGGGCAAGAGGGGTGGTAAGCTTCAATGGTCCCTGCTCCTCCGGCTTGGTCTGTGCTGTGTGTCTTGTACCCCCGGAGGTGGGCCCCACCGTCGCTGATCCAGAATCCTTAGCGGTTACACCCTACCAACGTGATCCTTTGTAACGGTCTCGTAGTGTGCTTGCTAGCCATCTCACCTAAGGAAGTGTGATGAACAACTAGCGTAGCTCACGACTTGTTGGTAAAGTTGTGCAACCTCTCGAGAGTGTAAAACTGATATATCAGCTGTGCTCACAGTCATGAGCGGCCCAGATCCTCCGTTTGATTAGTGGGGTTATCAACCTTTGATTAGGGAGATTCCCCGGGTGGTTGTGGTTTGGATGGTTCTCAGTAGTTCTTAATTAATACTAATTAATTTCTTATGCAATTGGGTTATGGTAATTCATCCACTTGTAGTAATTAGCTTTAATAAAATTTGCTAAGAGTAAAAGCTAATGCAGTTGAGTCAGCTAGCCTAGAGCCTCATAGTCTGTGTTATACTTGTTGAGTACTAGTTTGTACTCACACTTGCCTCTCTACTCTTCTATTCTATTTCGGATATCTTCGACTGCTGCTCAGTGCCCGGCAACGTGGAGGACTACGTCAGCGGCTTCGACGACTTCTAGGCGTTTGTCTCCCAGTTGACGTCCCTGTGGCGCCCAGCTCTTCATGTATTCATTTACGCTTCCGTATTTCCTTGAACTGATTCTTGATTCCGTTGTAATAAATATATTCATTTTATAATTTATACGCTTTTATTCGTGACATGTGTTGTGATATCTTGATAATCTATTGTATATATGCGTGACTTGATCCTGGCGCATATATGATTGCTCGATTTATGTTCTTATAAATCGGGTGTGACAGTTGTCCCTCTTGATAGTGGCGCTTCAGTGCCCGCTACCTCGACGGTTTGTACGGTAATGAACCATCTGATGTAATAAATGTGTTATCAGCCTCCTGGGACTGATATTTGTATCACATTTAGTCACTTCTGATGAGAGGACGCTTCACTTTCCGGGCTGATTGCACCCCTCTGGCACAACTCAATTTCCTTCTTCAAAAATTTCTTCTTTTCCAAGATCTCCCAGGACTTTTCGGCTCCCGTGTCCCAACCCACCTTCTCATTGCCACTTTCCAAGCCGCTTCCATCAACTCCGGGCACATCTCCTCTTCCAGCCACGCCGCCTTGAAATGAAAGGGTTTCTGTCCTCCTCCTTTGTTACTCCTCCCACGGTCCCACATCCAGCTTCCATTGTGATAATCACCAGACAGTGATCTGAGTGGCAGGGATCGCCATTGACCACACGTGCATCCAGGAACAACTCCTGCCACTCCTTGTTTTCTACACACCTATCCAATCTCTCCCTGATGTATCATGCCACATCGTGACAGTTATTTTGCGAAGTGAAAAAGTAACATTTAAAGCCCAGATCATGCAGCTCACACTCTTCCAATGCCATCCTGAAATTATCCATCTCCCTCTAGCTCTTTGGCGAGCCTCCCTCCTTCTCATGAGTGTTAGAAATATGCCCTAGAGGTAATCATAGAGATGATCATATTTTGTTATATCCATGATGTTTTATGTGTTCATTGAATATCCATGAAAGGAAACATGTATTGATTGGCAATTATATGAATTGTTTGTGAGACTCTTTACTTGTATGGTTATTCTAAAGTTGTTCCTAGTCGGAGTTCATGTATGGACACACAAGAATATTAGACTAGCACATGTATTAGTTGATGCATGTATTTCACAAGTCATAGACATGGAGATGTCAAACTAATAATGTGGGCGCATGTATGACATGGGGCTGGACCGACCCAACTCAAGAAATAGTGATTTCTTCATTGCTGTGACAGTTCATGTGTTTGTAAGCTAGGCTTATAATTTGATAGTGTGAAGTGTACGCTGGTTAAGTGTTAAACTTTTGTGTGTTTGTGTGAAACTTTTGAAAATTTAAAGTGCAAGTAAAAAGGGCATTTTTGTAATTACAGAAAAACCTAGGGTTGTTTCTGTAAAATGTATTTGAATAGGAGGTAATTTCAAAATAAAGGAAATATATTTTTCTTACTTTGTGTCTTGTAAGAATATATATTTATCCAAAAGTTTCATTAGAAATGCGTGTGCTGAAGTGTATAAAAATTTTGGGTAAAATGGTGATAATAAGGGTATTTATGTAATTTTATAAAAGAACAAGTCCTTTTATGCAAAATAGGCGATTTACAAGAGTAACTTTCCAAAAATTACTAGAAGTAAAAAGGTAATAATGTAAGCAATCATGACTTACATAGCAATTTGCAAATAGGCCCAAGGTTATATGTAATTTACACTAACAATGACAAAGATTTTGTAAAATTCAAATTTAGTCCAAGTCTTAAAATAAAACTTCATATTTCAAGTTTTGGAGATCAAACCTTAAACGAAAGTTGTAGAGCTTGAAAGGTTGTACAACTTTCATTTTGGTCACATTTATGTTTGAGCCCTAGAACAGTGGTTAAATTTGTTTTTACCAAGAGGTCCCTGTAATTTTCTAAAATCACAAACAAGTCCTTGGGAAATCCCCTTTCTCTTCTTCCTTTGGCGCGGCTCTGTTTCTGCTCTGTTTCTGCTCTGCAGCCACCGCTGATCCCCCACCCTCGCCACCTCCTGCTGCTGCAGTTCACCTCTGTTCCCCACCCTTGCCACCTCCTGCTGCAAAAAAAAACTCCACGCGCCACTACCCCTTAGCTCCTTCTCCTCTGGCGCCCTTATCTCCTCCCCACCGGCGGCAGGGCAGCTCAATCCAAATCTTCTTTTCCTTCCTCCCTTCCTGTTTCTTTTCCTCAGCAGGCAAGCGGTGCGCACAGGCAGCTGCGGCCCCGAGCGGCGCACGGCGAGCGAGCAGGTGCGGGCAGGCCCGAGCGGAGGCGATGCGGGCCCGGGGTTGCGGCTCGGCGCGCGGCAGGCGCCAGGCGGCGCGGCTCGGGTCGAGCGCGCGCACGGCAGGCGGACGCGCGGGCTGGCGAGCCCAGGCAGGGCGCGCGCGGGCGAGCGGAGTATGCAGGCGGAGCGAGCCGCGGCGGCTCGGGTTGAGCGCGTGGGCGAGCGGGCCCAGGCGCGCAGGCGGCGCGGCCAAGAACGCGTGCAGAAGCCGGGCGAGCGCAGGAGCAACCCGCACTCTGAGCTCCACCCCGCCCCCCCCCCCCTCTATCGAGAACATCCTTCCGGTCTTCCTCCTCACCTTCTGACCCTTCAAACGGACTCCTGGTGTGCCACTCGAGCTTCCCGGCTGCCGGCATGGCTTGCTCTCACCGGAATCGACCCCCCCCCCCCACGGCGCCTCCTCTGTTTCCCATTTCAAGCTCACAGGAAGGACTTCGTGCAACAATTGAGACAAGGTCAGGGTGTTTTCTGCAAGTTATAGACTCACAGAAATAGTGCTGTGTGGGGACCTATATGTAAGAATGTTTGTTATTTCATGTGAGAAGCGCTGTTAACTTGTAAATTCAATAGGAAATAGTAGGAAATTCCAAAAATTGCAAAACCAATTTGGTTAGAAACTAGATTTGAAACTCTACAATTTCTATTAAGTGAGTTTGATATGAAACCAAATAGTTTTGAATCTATGTTAAATCCAAGATAAGAGAGTGTAATATTCATAGCTCCTACATGTTAACTTTGTAGATCATGATTTTTGGTATACAATTTTTATAGATTAAGTATGAATTGATGTGGAATTTTCAAACCTAATTTTGCTTTGTAACTTAAATTCTTTTAAGTTAATCAATTCAATTTGTTTATAGAAGAAATAATTAAGCATATCCACTTAAAGCTATATTTAGTCATGTTTGCTTGTTATTGCAATGTGTTTCTTGTGCCGCTTGTTTAAATCTTAATTAGACTTGTTGTGCAACTTTAAAGCATAAGAGAGCTCTAATTCGAACATGAAATGTTTGATTTATATTTAGCCTACTATTTGTGTGACGCTAAACTTAATTAGCTTTTGGTAGCCAAAGTCCTTGCCATAGATTGACTAAAGATAAATTGTGCACCATGTCTGATGTACTTGCCGCCCCTATGGCAGACTTTTTGTGATGATTGATTAACCCTTGTTCATATGGATGCTCATACCTTTGCTTTAGTCTTGATTACAATCTTGTCAGAGCCCCTTCCTATGTAAAGGTCCTAGTCTACCTCGTGTATCGACTACTTAGCTGATACACCTTTGTAACTAGGCTTAGCAATCGACTACTAGTTCAGCCAATTTTTGATAGGCGTAACCCCATCGGCCATAAGCCTTTTGACTTCTTCCCTATCGGCAAAAGCCCATCGGCCCGATATTAACCACTCTATCGGTCCGATCTGATGTTAGTACCCTGACCAACCTGGTCCGATCTAGACCACCACACCAGCTATGCGTTAGTCAGTTATTTATTAATATCATCGAACCACTTAAACACTGATTACTTTGGTTAACACTCCAGTCAAGAATCGGATAGGCACATCCAATAGAGAACGTATTTATCGGCTAAGCACAGCCAGTACAGCATAGGGAATCGGCTACTTGTGCCGACTCACAAATCTAACACATGCGCACATATTAGCTCGGCCAACGTTCACTCTCAACTAGTTTACCAATGCACAATCAAATTGTTACATACCCTGATCGGCTAGCATGCTGATGTTTACAAATCAACTAAATTGCTAAAAACATAAATCGGCTATGCCGAGGTGCACAGTGATCAACTAACCCTCCGATTTAAATAACGTATCGGCTGCACATAGTCGACGTATCGGAGATACACACACGATCTTAGAGTTCTGTTATCCACTGACCTAAGCCAATTCCAGTTGTTTCCCATAGCGGTCAAATATGGCCGGTCAATCCTTAGTTTTCCCATCCTTATCCACACACTGTTATCAGCCGATTTATCGGCTGAGAGATCGGCTATATGCTTACCACTTACATACCCTCAACCACATCCTCCTTAGTCTAACTCTACACTTATGATCTCACCAACCTAGTTTAATATTAGTGTTCTGTTACACCTAATTCTTGAAATAGGTCTAACTTAGATAACCCCATCGGCTGAATGATAATTGATTGTTGTACTGACATAGTCAAGCCGATGCAACCACACCTAGTTACCTAGGATAACACTTAAGCACATCTCATTTAGGCACAGCCAGTGTAGAGTAGGACAATCAGCTACACAGCTGATATGCCCTCATAGATATAGGAGAACATTAAGGATGAAAACCGGCTACACAGCTGATTCACCAATCAGCTGAATACGCTGAGACACAGACCGTACGGATACATAGTTCGACTAGTCTATCAATACACCATCGGCTAGTTACTCGCATTAGTCAACTAGCTATGCCGATACATCACTCGACTAATTCTACCCGATGTTTAAATCGGCGAATGTGCCGATACACTAAATCGGCTAGAAGGTCAAATTACCGATCGACTAGTTTTGCTAAAGCATGGATCCGCTATGCTGATACACACACGATTAGTTAAGTACGCCGATGCTCACACAAATTAGTTAGGACACAGCTGCTTTAGGAAACATCGATCAATTAGAAAACCAGTGCACCTGTCAACCGGCTACCCAGACCAAAGTACACAACCTTGGATCAGTAAGATCGCACAGTAGACACGCCTCTGTTAGGCACGACCAAAGCACATCAGTCAGCTACCGGATGCATCCTCATCGGTTAAGACCAAGACCTATACACCAACCAATTAGATAATCAAACATGCTACCTAATGAAGTTAGTATGGATGTTTAGGGTAACCCCCCCTGTTGCCTAACGAGACTAGTTAGTTTAGTTAATACTCGATAAATGACTGCCCAGTACAGGGTAGTTAGGTTGTTTGTTGAAATGTAATGTTCCTTTATTTGGATTGCAACTTTATCGTGAATTGAAATGAAAGTGTATGCATTCATTAAACTCCATCTTGCATATCATATAGATTCGACCACTCTCGCCGACGGAAATTACCAACTAATCCCGGAACCAGCAGGAAGTTATTCTGAAGACCCCGGGAACTTCGTCGCGGGATTATCTGAAGTCCCGAACCAAAGTTCGGAAGATATTGACTTACTGACTTCAGACCCACCAATAAAGGCAAGCCCCGGACATAACCTACTATTTTTATTACACTGCACACTATACTTATTTATGTAATCTATGCATTAAGTTCCTAGAGAGTTGTTTGAAAACCTTAGTTGCATAATTCCAGGAACCAATGTATTGTACACTAGAACTTGAGTCCGACTAGCTGCTATGCTTATAGGACCGGTAGAAGATGAGTGATTTCCTATCACTCGCGCGATATAGGAGTTGTAATGTTTACATTCCTGTTATCACTATAAGGATGACGGACGGGAGTTTTATGAGGTGTCATGGTCAAGATGATACCCGTCTGTGTTGATGAATTTGATAAGGTCGCAGTGTGTGGTAGCGGTGGTTAAGCGTTTGAAAGTACTAGCCACATGCCGTGAAATATGGTAAGCGGTAAGCCTAGTAACCGATCGGCCCGAGGAGTGGACATACCACCCACCACATGTATTTGCTTCTTTGGGTTACTTTGTTCGACGTGTAGGCATACGTGTTGCTGGGCAACCAGGAGTACGGGTTTTGTAGTCACGCTACAGACGTACGTCCTGCACTTTGGAAGTGCGTATGACCTGCAGTCGCTTGTGGTGGCACTGATCCACGAGTCGGAATGAAAGGCAAACGGTTGCTTCGGAACAACCCTTTGGTGTTCCCAAGCGTGTGTGTTAGGTTTACCCTTGCAAGGTTGAATCTCGATTCAGGAATCGTCCGCCTCTCACGATGAATGAGACTGCTTACCCCCTTTATCACATAGAGTAACAAGAGCAACTTTGTGATTATGAAAGATGATGTTTGGTTAAAGATTCTACCATGTTTGAGTAGTTATAGGTGCTTACCTAGAATGGTTAATCCACTAGAACCTGAAAGCTAAAAGTTGAAAGTAAGGATCTACTCTTTATTGTTTTTCAGCTGAAAACTCTACCCAAAGCTAAAAGCCTTCATAAGTCTAGCTACATGGCTAAGTATACCATGAGACGGGTAAGCCTTGCTGAGTATTAGTATACTCAGCCTTGCTAGTTGAATGTTTTTCAGGTGATATCTACGAAGACCCTACCCTTTCCTTGCCTTGGCCCTGTGCTCTTCCAGATGATTGGTCCGTGAAATGGGATCCGTCCCCGGCCAGCACTGGTGATATCGAGTGATGTCGTGCCCGGGCTTAGCATGACATCCGTCTTGTCAACGTGCTGTAGATCATCGCGTATGTTTTTTTTTCCGCTGCTAAAAATCATAGCTTAAAGAGTTGTATTGTTTTCTCTAAGTTTGAAACTTTGTACTACTTTTATAAACTCTTGTAATGTAATTCCCTGTTATGTAAAATGTGATGGTGATTGTATCTCTGGACTCACCTTCGTGTGAGGTAACCTTATTTGATCCTGTGTATCGGTGGTTTATCGGGACGTTACCCGACAGGCCAAGGGATTATACCGTTTGAAGCACGTTGGAGCCCTCGGAAGTGGACTCGCGTACTTGAGCCGGTATAATTCAGATTGGTTCTGCCACAATTACACAATATGTACGCTGTGTCCTTAGACCTGAGATTGTCGCATGTACTCAAGATGTGAACCGACCTACTTAGAAGCCATCAAACACTACTCCGTAACTGGGTAGTCATAAAGGTGGTTCTCGAGTTTGTCAAGAAGCATGCTGTGAGACATGGTCAGTCAAGATGGGATTTGCCCATCTCTGCTTGAGAGAGATATCTCTGGGCCACTCGAGTGATCGGATCAAGAAATGCATGGCCATGCTAGGGTTAAGTGTTAACCAAGAATTCGGGATCACGGCATCGAGAAAGAGAGGTCAGCTTGGAGCTAGACCGAATATCATGAGGCAAAGGGAATAGCATGTATATGAGATTGTGACGGCTCGTCTGATATGATCTTTGCGCGCGCATAGGAGTTGACACGTCTTGCTAGAGGCCGCTGTCAACTATTGGTCGAGCAGGAGTACTCGGGCTATGTCTGTTCGCGCGTGAGCCCATAGGGTCACACACTTAAGGGGCTGGAAGCCTAATGAGGATATGATTCGAATTAGACTAGGCTTAGGTGCACTAATAGGCTTCGGTTAGGAAGCCCATTAGTGGGCGCCTATAAAAGAAGGGGTGGGGGCACATGGAGGGGCTAACCCTAATTCCACACCTACTGACAGCCGCCTGTTCCCACGCCCGCGCCCACGGTTGCCCTCACGGACCTAGCAGCCCAGAGTGCAAGGCTTCTTCCCCGTACATGTGGATACCTTGGAGGTGTTGCATCTACGGCATGAGGACGAGCCGCACATGAGGAGGTCTTGCAACTACACTACCGGCGACCGACTACACTACCCCAACACGCTACAGAAGTTCCACCCCCACGCGTCTAGTGGTAATTCCGTGATCTATAATAGCAATTTTTCTAGTTTATGCGGTGAAAAAATTTTGTTTATCGCTAGCGTAGCCCACCTCATATCCCTTCAGTGGTATCAGAGCCGTAGCTGCTTTGTTATAGGTTCAGATGTGTGTACATGGAGATATGTGTGGATGTAGATGAAACCCTAATCCTGTTTCGTGTCCTCGCTATGATGGTCGTGTAACGATATACTCCTACCAGTCGGGTATCCGCCATCGGAGTTAAGTGATAAACGTAAATCCAGACAAAGCAGGCAGAGATCAATGAGATTAGTCGAGTCATAACCTAGAATGAATCACCAGATGCATATGATGCATGGAGAGGCAGATTGGATCTGCTACTGGGTTGAGGAAGTTGCAGAAACATACTGTTTGGTAAAACAGCCATAACTTTTGCATACGAACTCGGATTGAGGCGAATTTTATATAAAAATTCATCTATAGAAAATTTTACACATGAAATTCAATTCCTTTGGTGTTTTTTCTGAAAATTAGATTTCCCAAAAACATCATGGAAGATGGAGTTTTGGGCGTTTGAAGTTTAGACGTTGTTGCGCCCAACTTGTTTTTGCAGGATCATGTGTGATCGGTATGGCCCTTATATGTATGTGATGCATGTATGAAATTTTTATGACCTGCGTGACGTGAGTAATGCAATATGGCAGGAGCCAAATGTATTGCCAATTTGTGTAATAGCCTGCGTGCCAACCTGTGATGATCCAATCCAATAATGTAACTAGATTTCAGTAGTTATAGTTCTTGGAGGACTCATCACCTGGAGGATGGCGCACATGGAACATGGAGATGGAGATCATCATGGTGGAAAGATTCTATGGAGATGAAGGTCACCATGTGAATATAGGCCATACCGATTCACAACTATATGTTTGCCGTTCTTATTGTTTCACTTCTACATGCGATAATGTGTTTTCCGCATACGGTAGAAGTAGACCGATCAATCCCTCGCAATGTTTAAGTTTAAATGCCCACCCAACTAAACCTTGCTCCATCGCGTGTCTTGTACAATTAGTGGTGGGTCTATAAAATTAGGGTGCCACTAGTTTTCCTTGACTTGATGAGTTTGTATCGGATACTTACACGCATAAAGGGTTGGTAAGCTTAAACAAGGTCATCTTAACGATTAAGGACCTTTGGGCATAAAGGTTGGGAGCCGAGACATAGAAATGTCACCCAACAACAAGAGTCATATGTGATATGATTAGCAAACAGTTGCTTACCGATCTACCTGTCTTTTAGCAGTGATGCTAAAGCTCACTAGTCGACTTGATAGTTGTGGATCTTGAATCACTAAGTATCAATGGAGGGATATTGATTTTAGTGGGAGTAGATTTTGTTAAATGTTTAATGTGATTTAGATTTTGTTAAATGTTTAATGTGATTTACTCTATCATGGATACGTCTGCCTTAGTATTTTGCATTATTATCTTGTTGTAGATCAATGGCACCCAGCACCACCACATCTTTTACTTTGCGTTCAATCCTTGAGAACGATAAGTTGAACAAGACTAACTATACGGATTGGATCCGTAACCTGAGAATTGTTCTGAGGGCTGAGAAAAAGGATGACGTTCTAGATACCCCATTACCAGAAGAGTCTGCTGATGATGCAACTACTGCTGTCAAGAATGCTTATAAGAAAGCATGCGACAACAATCTTGAAGTGAGTTGCCTTATGCTCGCTTGCATGGAACCCGAGCAGCAGATGCAGTTTGAGACAAACCATGAGGCGCATGATATGACCTTGGAGGTGCTGGATCTACTACACTAGGACGAGCTGCACGTGAGGAGGTCTTGCAACTGCACTGCCGGCAACCGACTGCACTACCCCGACGCGTTATAGAAGTTCCGCACCTGCGCGTCTTCCGTAATCTATAACAGCAGTTTTCCTGGTTTATACGGTGGAAAGTTTTTGTTTATCGCTAGCGTACCCCACCTCATATCCCTTCAATGAGCAAACATAATTTCATTAACGTGATCACCTGCCATCAACCACGACACCAATGGTTGGCTGATGAGGGTCCTCATGGTGTTCCACGTTTTATGCTTTTTGATCATGTTGCGGCTCCCCGTACAACCCCGTGAACCACCAGCAACGTCCATTTGCCTCCCTAATATCCATGTCAGTGTGATATTTCGACATATTGCGAAGTGACACATCAACTCCTCTCCTCCACAACACAGCAATCCCCCCTGACCATCAGAATCCTGGACCAGCATATTAGTTAGTCCAAGCATCCACCAAAAATGTTGCATCCTGCACTCGTCGAGTTTGGTCTCCGACAAGAACAAACCATCAGCTCCTGGGCGGTTGCCCAGGCCCCAGCAGTTCCACGCAACGATCTTCATTGGTTGTTGCAGGACTGGATCGCTAGTCCCATGTCATCATTACTTGTAACATGGGCCACCACCTGTTGGACTTGTGCCCGTGAGCACCAGGTCCGGCCCACTAGCTAGCCCATGCAGATGGCCCATCAAATGGGTTATAAATCTTAATCACCGAACATAGAGCTAATTAGCCCTAATTAACTTAAGCCACCATGAGGAGCTAGCCGCCGCCGCATCTGGATGTGCTGGCCGCCAAGCTGTTGTGCGTTGCCCTCCATGGCTGCTATGAGTTACTGCTATCGATCGGAGTGCATCATTGAGTGCTAACACACTTAGTCATGCCGTTCATCTCTCTAGAAGTGTGGATTTCCGTAGAGGTGCTGCTCGATTGCGCATTACGTCAGGCTGTACGACAACCTCCTCAACATTGACTAAGTTGACTACTCATGCTTCTACGAGTCTTCGATGCACTGCGTGATTGCAAGTTATAAGTCCATGATCCTCGACCCGCAAGTGATTCTGTGCAAACATGATTAATTGTTGTATGCGCTAGTGTAGCATTCCACATTTCCTAACGCCACCGTCTCACCTTCATTCTACCTCTTCTCCTCCCTTTTGGCTCACTTCCCTATCATTGTCACCACCCCTCTTCCTCCTGGCTGACTTAGCACATGCCGCTGCATTCCCCACACCAGCATGTGACACTTTCTTATAAGCACTGACCTTCTTCCTCTTTTCCTTTCCTGCCCCTTTTTCATTCCCTCCCTCCAAGACTTCCATGTCTGTCAACTGTTCTACCTCCCTTGCCTCCTCTAACTCCTTTTCTTTTTCCTTACCCACTCCCTTCTCCACACAAAAGAGAGCCCGCTCGGCACCGTTACCACCCTTTGGCGAGGCCGTTAGTATTAGTGGGCTGGTGATTTCCTTCTCATCCCTCGCAACCTTCTGGGGTTTTGCCATACACTCCCCCATCCGACCTCCTCCAAGAAGGGGTGTTGCTTCCTGACCATCTCCCACTTCCTCCTCCCCAACCACTGTACTTCCACTTCCACCAACATGTCATGGCGCAACAGCTCTTCCACCAAAAGACCGATCACCTCCTCCCTCTTTCCATCTCCTCTTCTCCGGGATAAGCCGTAAACTCCAACTATATTGCTGAACCTCATCCTCCTTAAGCTTGATGTCACACACCTTGTCAGCGTGCCCTATAATGCCACAAGTATAGCAGAAGTTGGGGAGGAACTCGTACACCAAAAGACTCCACAAGGGTCATCCCTCGCATCAGCGGTTTTCGAATATTCAACCGCACCTTGATCTGAAGGAATTGCTCCACTATTGTGCCATCATCCTCGACCTCCATCTCCAAGAACTCCCCAACTTCCCTCCCAATCGCAACCCCAGTCACCTTGTTCATCTCCCCCAAAGGCATTTCCATGGCTCGAGCCCAAATCAAGATGGAAAAAAACACCATCTCCTCCAACACCTTAGTTTCATCATACTCCACCATGACCACAAAATCCTTGCCAAACATCCATGGCCCATCATCCCATCCAAGGTGCGCCTCTTGCCCGACGCCTGAAAGAACGTGGAGAGGAAGTGATTATCGCCTAGATCCTTGCAGGCAACACCTTTGATCGGGCACCATATCTTGCCCAACGCATGCGCTAGAGCCTCCGCTCTCGCTGATTTCTTCGGCCAACACCTTGCTGACCCCCTAAGGCCTAGAGGGTTTAGCCCTAGGAGGTCCTCCGCCACCGATCCTGAATCCCTTCTTCTCCGCCTCCGACAACTGCATGCGTTTCAGCATGCCTTCAGCAGCCGCTATTGGATCATACCTCCCTACTCTCACCCCACGGGAAGTTGAAGCCAAACAGCACAGCACCTTATGAACCCTAGGTTAGCAAGTGCCTTGTGAACCCTAGGTTAGCAAGTCATAGTCTGACTGAGAGAAAAGAACCTTTGTAAAAGGCTCATTCCAAGTGAAAGATACATTTCTCTACTAATCTGTATGACGGGTTGGTTTATACCTTAATGTAATCCAAGTGGCTCAGTGGAGCAGAGATGTTGGCCTACAGAACATCTCCAAGGATTGCACCTATATGAGTTCAACTGCTGGTCACAGACTATGAGATTGGGTTATCTCTAGATGCTCATGAAGAGGCCAGGAGTATGACTTATAAGCTCCAAACCGCAGATATGCTTTCGCAGCCTAGTATCAGTAAAGGGGCTCTGGCCAAGCTTGTTTGCACAAGATTATCAATTCAAGGAATAATCTATTGATCAGTTGTGAATAAGTGTAACCTTAATTCTAGATGGACATTCAACTTAACAATCTCCATTAAAGTACTGGTATATCAAAGATTACAGTGGACTTGAGAGCATTTCTAGTGTTGCTTGAAATTCTTGGTAGGGATTGTTGGGATTTATGGGCTTGGCCCATTTTATTCATTTACAATAAAAGAATTAAAAGCTCACTAATAAATGCTAGGAAGTTATGTGCTTTATCCCGTATGGATATTTGAGGAGAATCTCAACCGACTTAAATGGTGGACCATGTGTACACCACTTGTGAAGCCGGTAAGAGGAGATTGGCGAGCCGCGCTCACTCGCTCGCCGCGCCGCGCCGGGCCGAGGCGCGGCTCGGTTTAGGTGCGGTGCGGTGCGATGCGATGTGCTCAGATGAGCAATGTTTTGTCATTAAATGCAATAATTCTAAGACATGAAACCTTGGCAGTTACCGGTGAATTATGGTTGGGAATTAACCTTGGTAGTGATTTATGGCACCAGTAACTGACACACATCAAAGCCATTAGAGTGTCCAGGTTCGTTGAACCTGAGGCACCCTCTCACCTATATAAACCAGCCCCTCCTCTCATTCTACACACAACAAAACTCACTTGAGTACTCCTGCTTAGGAGACCTCTCCCTTTCTCCCTCTGTTTTCTGTTGCTCTTGCATTCCCATCGCTAGCGCTGCGCGTACAGCTCTAGCGAGAGCAGGCCTCCAAATCCCTACTCGCTGAAGGTCCTGCACGGAATAGCGGGCAATCAGGTTTTTAGGAGCGTCTTCACGCGACTGCTCGCTTGCTCCCCGAACAACTACTTCATCTACATCCTAATGGCCGAACGACTGCGTCCTCTACATCCCGATGGCCCGATTGACTTCTCGTCCACAACCGGTACGACTTCTTCCTGGTGGTCGTAGCTATGTTCTCCAAGTGAACATCAAGATCATCCCGACTAATTCCCGACGGCCATCTGCACTGCATCGACTTATTTCGGCTACATGGAACAGTCCTAGCCGACACAATGTCCAGTCATGGGAACGGCGCAACCGGTGCCTCTAGCACTGGTCCTAACTCGGGTACATTCTAAACCACCTCTGGTTTATCATTCTATTCATGTTTACTAGTGAGATTAACATGAACACAAGCACATACTTTGCTATCACAAGATCACTAATTTATATCATGGAATTGCTATAATATTTGAAATTAAAATATGCTGAAATTTGTCTATATATACAGATAGATTAGGCTTTGTGATCGAGGAAGCAACAATTTTCTTTTTCGAAAGATCAGAGAGCAACAATTTTCGACGATCATGCTTTGTTACAAGGCATTCATAGGGATCATATATACGAGCATCATAATCACTTAATCAGCAGTCCTCTCGCTTTCACCCTGTCAATTAGTTCTACAGGGAGGGCGGCAGTAGGTCCTCAGAGCTCTCAGTGATTTCATCTGTCAGATAACAACCTCCAGGGGCTAAGGCCCAAAAGTGGCCAGCTAAAAGCAACTGCCCATAATAATCCTATGAATTTTCTGCTGGGCCCCATTTCTAATCCATATACAAACGTCCAATCGAAGATGGCAAGGCCAGCTTACCTTGAGCAAAAACGCACTTGGTGATACCTTTTGGAATGATGGCAGATCTCACGGCAAGAGCATTCCAAGAGTACATCATTCCGTTGTACGAAAAGTTGTTGTTGTTTTGAAAGAATTGCCCCCAGAATTTGAGGTAAATTTTGATGAGCAAAGGCTGTAATAAACCGTACAAGTAAATATGCTTGTAGAAAAAAATATATATATCCCTCAAAAGTCTAAGCGAAGAGAAAGCAACAATTTTCTTTTTCGAAAGATCAGAAAGCAACAATTTTCGAGGATCATGCTTTGTTACTCAGCATTCATAAGGATCATATATACGAGCATCATATTCACTTAATCAGCAGCTGCCGATCCAAAATGAACGTCCTCACACATCCACGGCCATACTATTAGTGCCGCATTGAAATGATCGAGCCGTAGGATAAGATAAGAAACTGTATACACCAGTTGAGCAGTTCAACCTCGTGTCATCCCTTCGTCGCACTTGCACTAGTGAGGAATGGTCCTTCTAGCTAGTCCTATTGTTAAAATACCCAAATAAATTCTGGAGAAGATGACGCCCGGAACAGGTCCGTCGACCGACCGCCCATTGCGTTGCAGCGGTGGGCATGGCCACACGTGCCCACAGGAACAGCGCCAGCGAACGAGGACCCCACAGCTATCGGTTTGGGTAGGCCGGAGGCATGCGTCGCTACGGATCTTTCCAGCAAATCCTGCGGTCGCCGTGCCCTGCTCCGCGGGCGCCACATCGCCACAGGGCTGCGTCTCCGCTGCCGCCACGTCTCTGTGCCGACGGGATTCCGACGGCCGTCACCGTCGACGAAGGTGAAGCTGCTACGCGCACTGGAGCCTATTCGGTTGTAGAAGTCCCGCCGGGTTCACAATTGTGGTAGAAGACTTTGCTGTTTCTATAATGCTATACATGAGCTTCACATCAGTATTTTCTTAAAAAATATAAATTTCATTATTTATAAGCATAGTCTAAAGATAGGATTAAATTTTCTATTAAAATATTGGAGTACTTAAACTTAAAATGCATTGCTTCTCTTGTTTTAGTGGTCAAAACTAGTTTGATTAGGACGATACGCTTGCAGGTGTTGATGTTTAAAATTGGAACGGCCGGTGAAAATAATATGATTGGTTTGGGTGACTCTTAAAATGCAAATTTAATTTTATAATTGTGTAGCTCATGTCGAGATGATCGAAATGCATATATAAGTTTGGATCAGAGAGTCACGGTCTCGGGAAGATTTCGCCCGAGAAATCAGATCATACCAGTTTTCTAAAGTGGTCAAACTTATTTAAGATATGTAATCTAAGTTAGGAGTTGTATGTTGCTATAAAATTTGTTAGCATTTTGACTTCTAATAGAGCAAGATATCCCCATCCTATAAATAACAAATATAAAGGGTCACAGCTGATTGAGCGTATCCAGCCAAGTAGACACAAACTAATCTATTACTTTTCACTTTTTTCGAACTCCAACTCTTTCCAATCCCATACATATTCTTTTTCCTTGGGTTCTACATCGTTTGAAAATGTTTTAGGTAGCATACCGACTCTAAAACAACTAAAAGTGCACCAGCTCTGACGGAGTCCATTCCGTATAGGTGTTTATAGATTTCACAGTGAAATTAAGAAAACCAGTCAGATCTGTTTCCAAACCGATTAGACCTATTTCAAAATCTGGTGAGATCTATTTTGGCAGATTTACCACAGTGAGATCTGTTTGCGATCGAGGCGTTATTGTACTTTTGGTGTGTGACCAGATTTTGTAGCAACAGCTAAATAGTTAAACAAATTTTTATTTAACATCTTATTGCTTTATATATAAAATAAAATTACGAATAATACATAGGGCTCATATGGTTCCTTCGGAACTCCCTATCTGTGTTTCAAAGCATGCTAATTTTTGACTCTAAGCAATTAGTTTCCTATATAAAAATAGTATAAATAGTGTACGATCCTGTAGAATCCACGTGCTAGAAATATATTAGCTACAATACTATAAATATTGTTCACGAGACCACCTGTTGTAGGGTGGTTCTTTGGGGATTCCATGTCAGTGTATCGAAATATGTTAAAGTTGGCTCTAAGCGGTTGTTGGCCTTTAGAGCTGCTCCAAAACGTGGAGCTTTAGTATACACATAAGAATATCATATATGTAATTTTTTGCTGACTAAGAGAATTTTGACCTCGAATGCCACACTTAATAACCTTATAATTTATATGTGCATTTTAGGTGTTCAGAGAGATGAATGAAACTGGATAGTCAATTTGAGAAATTTAGAAGAAAAGAGAGATTTTTTTCGAGCTATCTGTTATGGTGCTAAAAAATTAGAAAAGAAGCAAAAACTTCAAGTTCACTTACCGCAAGATGAGTTATCTTTCATATTTAATATCAATAAATAATGGTGCAAAGTCTACCTCCATTCTTTTAAAAAATGAGCATCTTGCAACACATACTATCTTACATTTTATCAACAATAAAATCCATTCCTACATAAATATGCTATCTACTGTTCAACAACTCGACACGTATTTTTTTGGCTTCATTGTGGAGCTGGTCTAAGCAATAAAAAACTTACCATACATTATGGAAATTAAAACTATTCCAACCTACTGTTTAATGTTTATGGTTGCAAATCTACAACAAATCTGTTTAAATAGATTATTACTTAATTACATCAACATAGTTCTGGATGAACTAAAGAGATAACTGACTTCTCACTTATTATAGCTAGCTTTTTTCTAAGAAAAAATAGCAACTTCATAGGAGCTCAAATATTCTTATCCTCCATTTACTATAATACACCATATTTGTCTAAATTGGAATACTTAAATGGCTCACCACTATTTCATTTTTATTTTAAAAAAGATGTATCATTTTTTAAATCCATCTCTTCTACGACAGCAATTTTTAGGGTAGCTCCTCTTGCTCCTAGGACTAAAACCCGGCTAGTTTTGGTGTACACGTAGCAGCTCCACATTGAGGAGCGGCGACGCTCCTTGACGGCCGTTTCTTTCGCGCCGTGTTCCAGAGGTTTCCATCTAGCTCTCCTTCTATCTCCTTTTCCCAAAAAAGGAGGCGGCGAGAGCACAAGGAAAAACCACACGCTGCGCACTTAACGCGCGCGCGCGAGAGAGAGTGAGAGGGGGAGGGAAGTGGAAAGGTTCGCTGCTTGTAGCCTCGTTTGCCTTGGTTGCCATGGCCGATCCGGCTGAAGAGACCGTCGCCGCGCCCCCACCGACTCCGGCGGCCCCTGCTGAGAGCGCCTCAGACCCGCCGTTGCGGTCGCCTGCGGACGCTGCCTCGCCGGAGAAGGTGTCTCCCCCAGCCCCAGCGTCGGCGCCGGAGACAAGGTCCCGGGGGTTTAGGCTTCTTGGAGAGGACACCTCCGTGCACATGGCTCTTGGGGGCGGTAAAAGTACGGAGTTCTTTTCTTCTTCTTTCCCCCAGTTCTTTCTTGTTTATGCTACAATTTAATCCTATGGCGTTAGCGTTGGAAGTCTGCTTGATTTCTTTCCAGTGCTCGTTCAATTTGAAGTACTCTACGAATCAGATGTGAGATTAAGGGAAGAACTTGGTTGGTTATTTATTACACTTTCTTTTGCGAAAAGTTATTCATTTCAATTGTGCAGCTTATTAGGTGTGCTCATATTTATTCAAATAATAACGTCCGTGGTAACAATATTTCCACTTGATAGATCTTCCGAGTATATATAATTGATTTGTTGTGTAAGCTTTCCTTTTTCTTTTGTCGGGGTTTGAGCTGTCCATGGTTATTTTGATGTTGGTTGCTTAACTCGGCTTGTATTACCTCAGTGAGCTTGGCGTGAGGACAACAGAGTTTACTCGGCTTGGTGTAGAAATGGATAGGCTTGCTTAAATATGCTCAATAAACGTCTTGTCACCCAAGGCTGCCTGACTTTGGTTTAATTAATTGGCTGTTGCAGTGTGGCTGTTCAAGCTTATTTACAGGGTTAGCGTTGCTTAGATCTCACTCAACTATCTAACTAAAGAAGCATGCTGTCATGGTTCTCTTTTGTACGTTATAGGCCACACTAGCTGTAGATAAACTAGGGACATGTACTAATTTTTTTGTGGAAGTTTCAGCAAAAGGTTCCAGAGGATGAAGATGGTTTAAGAAAAGTTGACAATTTGCTATTACAAAGCAATATGTCTACAAAACTGCTGATTTAAAGAATCTTGATATTAGTTGTTCCCTAGGAAAAGCTGCCAAAAAACAAAGAAAGGGAAAATACATGCTATCAGAATATTTAGTCATTGTTTATTGGCCCCCATCGATGTAATGATGGCAATAAGTGTAAAAGGGCAAGTTGGACTTTAGTATTGGAATCAATGTGTTCTATCCACTTTTCCTAGGGAAGCTATGTTAACCCCGAAAAGATGTTTATGGCGTTTGACAAGTGGCAATGCCAACTGAATTATTAACTTGAATCATATGGCTTCTGACTCCCGTTCTGTAATAATTACAGTTAAAACTATTGATAACCTGCTTTGCTTATGTAGCGATTTTAATTTTTAACCTGTTTCCATGCACGGCGATGATTGAAACCTTGCTTCTAGTTTCTGATTTTAGCATAAGGGTAACTGAATTCATTGTGAATGATGCAATTTACTCTTACTACAGTGAAATGTTATTTTGTTTGTGGAAATGGGTAGTGATCATATTAGAATCATTTTGTTTCTGACTCATCTTCTGTAATCATTTACAGTTTAAATCTAGATAGTCTGCTTCACTTATCTACCAATATTAATTTTTAACCTGTTGACAAGCACAGTAGGGCAGTAGCAGGTCAAACCTCAGTGTAGTAAAAGCGATGCGCAATAATAGATACAAGTGTATCTAGTTAATTTTTAGAGTCATAACTTATCTTTAGCCAAAGTAGTACTTTTTATTTCATTGAAAAGGGGAGTGCTGAAGTTTAGGGGAATCACACTTGGGCAAGAGGGTGTAAATGTCAGGTAGCTTGAAATGCACTAGTGTATACTGTTGAGTTCAATCTTTGTACATCATTCTTGTTACTCTGGTACAGACGTTACTATGAAACTGTGTGCCTGAAAAGAAAAAAAATGATTGTAGTTATTGAACTTTGTGGTAGGTCAAGATTAGGACAGGAAGAGTTTAGCCTTATGGTAGGGTAAGAGATGGACCATAAAGATTGATACTGATTGAAGTGCGACTCAGGTTCTATGGATTGATTTTCTTCCATGCTTTTGCTGCATGACCATGCATTGTTGTTGAAAAGGTTAAAAAGGAAAAGGTAGGCTAGGAAGTTTTGATGTTTGGTAGTTAATGAAGAAGAATGAATCTTAAGATAGATACTAAAGTTTGAATCAAATCTCCACATTTCTTATGCAAGTCTTACTGCCAGATCAGAAAATTACTTGGTTCTTTAACCAAGAGTTCACATAGCTGCCAACTCGCAATTGAATTTGCTTCGTTTCTGTGGGGAATGTATAGGGGAATGTGCCGAATAGAACTTAGTAAAAGAGAAAAAGATGAGAGGTACTACTGTACTAGTAGTACCTCTGCAGGAATTCACAAAGATCTAACAAATTCACACCAGTTACCTTTAATTAGTATAAACCATGAATTTGTTGCTTTGCCAATTGGTCATGGCCATTACTCTATGATGGTAAACTGGTGATGGTATTAAATCGATGTGTGATGACATCTTTACATGCATAATTTAAGGCCCATAATTTAGCTTGTATCCTGGCCGTTGTCCATTTGTTCTAACTCTGCTCCTTGTGGAAAACTTTATGCAGCTGCTGATGTACTGTTATGGAAAGACAAGAAGACCTCTGCTGTAGTGATTGGTGGTGCAACTGTCATCTGGATTCTGTTCGAAGTGCTTGATTACCATCTCCTGACTCTGATATCCCATGTGCTGATTGGTGTCCTGGCCATCCTGTTCCTGTGGTCCAAAGCCACCACCTTCATCAAGAAGTGTGTCCCATGATGAACCTGACATTCTGTTTGAATACAGATTGCATCATATTCACATGATTGTTGCTTTCGCAGGAGCCCACCAGATATTCCCCTGGTGCAGATACCTGAAGATCTCGTTGTGAATGTTTCACGAGCGCTACGCAACGACATCAACAGAGCGCTTCACTTGTCCCGGGAGATCGCAGTGGGGCATGATCTAAAGAAGTTTCTGGGAGTATGTCCGGGCCCTTGTTGCTAATGTTGATTTTTTCTCTTCATGCTGGCTACTGCTTTAAGATTATTCAGCTGTTTTCATGTGTTCCCTCAGGTGATTGTGGGGCTTTGGATTCTCTCAGGAGTTGGAAGCTGCTGTGACTTCCTCACCTTGATATACATAGGTAAGATCCCCACACTCCCGGTTTTGTTGAACTGGTGACATGGTGAGGCTCTGAGGTACCCGACTTATCAATTGGGAATCACAAACAGCTGTCCTGATGCTCCACACGGTGCCGATCCTGTACGACAAGTACCAGGACAAGGTGGACCACTTCGCCAGGAGGGCGCACACGGAGGCCCGCAAGCAGTACGAGGTGCTGGATGCCAAGATCCTGAGCAAGATCCCTAGGGGGCCGGCGAAACCCAAGAAGCAGAACTAGGAGAAACCAAACCGCCGTATAGAAGAGGTGCTTCGATTCGGGATGTTGGCATCGTTGGTTCCTGGTTTCACGATATATGTATGATCTTTTGTCCGATGGCTGCAGCTCTCGCGCCACAGGGTGCTGTTGCTGCTTAGCTGTGCATATTCGGGGTGGATACTGCTCTCTTTGTGATGCCAGTTGATGTTAGTCAGTATGTGTCTCATCTCTCTAAACGTGACCGAAAGATGTTGGGATGCTAAGTTTCTGCTACTGCTGTTGCTCCTTGTAAATAACTGTGGTGGTAAATAAGCCCATGTTGGTAGCCTGTCTTATGTCTTGAGTACCATGTCAACTGTTCAGTGAGGTGAACGTTGTTGCTCCTCTTGCATGTTCTGTTTTACGGTTGTACTGCAGTTGGGTGAGGAAAAAAACAGCTGTAATTGGTGTGTGCAAGAATGGTAGTGCCTTCGGTTCTCGAACTGACCCAGAAATCAGCGTCGTGCTGGGACCGCCGTCGGGCGCCACGGCGTGCTACCGGCCTACCGCGCATCCACGGCGTTGCTAGTGTGGTGTGGTAACCGTGCAGACACGGTGCTCTGAGTCTCCGGCTTGGCGGTGGTTGAGGATCAAGAGGGAAAGGGTAGGTGGAAGACTGAAGGCGAACGCGCCCGCGCCTGCGCCGTTTCGTCAAAATAGATTTTTTTTTTAAAAAAAACGCACAACTACCCTGCTTTGTGCAGAGCCCGCGCCACCTGCTTGGCTGCTTTGCCCCTGGCAGTGGTAACCGATATGGATCTTCTCGGATCCTCGCCCCCCTCATCTGCGTCTGTTTCTTCCGTTCTTCCCGACCCCGATCAAGAAAGAGTTCCTGGCTCCCTCCCTCCGTTGCTATTCGGTCAGGAAGACTCCATCGGTGAGACAGGTAAGGAAGTGCCCGCCTTTCTGCATCCGTGTCGAGCTTTCAGGACATGTCCGGCGGCGCAGATTTTTGCTTCCCATTCCTAGTAAATCAACTGAGAATTCGTTCTGAACATGGATTCAGATTTTTCGAGAGAGAATTTAGAGAAGGATCCCTTAGGCGTGTTTTCCCTTGAAACTGCTGGTGGTGCGGCACTGAACGTCACCCGTTCGATGGAATGCCTCCTTCATTGTTCCATCTGTGATTCTGTTCCCTGTCAGTCTTAACTGTTTCCTTTTTCTTCTCTTTTGGTCACCCAGCAGCGATGGCGGCGCCGATCTCCACGAGACAGTCGCTGCGGATTGCTTTGACGTCGAACAGAGGTAAATTTTTAAACGTTCTTTTCTTAATGCATCAGCTACAGGGCTCTGAGCCCATGAGCTTTTGAAACTCCATTAGGTGGTAAGCTTAGCTAAACTTGGAATAATCACTGTATCCATAGTTCTTCACTGTCCGGTCCCTGCTCGATTTAGGTGCAAGCTCCACTGCATAAAGCACGTCTTGACTATCTTCTTGCATGTTTCAGTTCTTGCAAGTACACTTGTGTAAAGTTTGGAGCTTAACTTTTCTCAAGTACTATTTTTTTGGTCACAACAAACGTTTTGTTTTTCACTAATCAGGATGATAGATGGAAATTGTAAGATGTACAGTTTTAATATTCTTAGTGTTCCTTTACTTAACACTGCCTTAACCCCGCGATGAGAAAATGTGGAAGGTTGTGTTAGGTTTGGCGAACCAGCGTAAAAAAAAATCAGCCACTCTAATAAAAATGAAACCCATAAGAAATTTTTTGGGGCGTAACCCTCTTAGCGACGCGCTACATCGGAACCCGGGTGTGGTGTTAAATGGGCAAGAGCCAGGTCGTCATCCCCTCAGGGGCGCGTCGTATCGTGATCCGGGTACGATGATAAGTGAGCAAGGGTCGGGTCATCGCAGCCTCTGTGGCGCGCTACATCTGCGCTCGGGTATAGTGAAAAATGAGTAAGGGTCTTCGCATTTCTCTCAACGGGTGCGAAGGGTAAGGAAGCTAGCAGAGCCAACTAGGATTCGTCTAGGTAGTTGGAACGTAGGGTCTCTAACAGGTAAGTTAAGAGAACTAGTCGATGTAGCAACGAGGAGGCGTGTAAATATTCTATGCGTGCAGGAGACTAAATGGAAGGGCCAGAAGGCGAAGGAGGTGGAGGGTTCTAGTTTCAAGCTTTGGTACACGGGAACAACTTTAGGTAGGAATGGTGTAGGCATCTTGATCGATAAGAGCCTTAAGGATGGAGTTGTAGATGTTAGGAGGCAAGGCGACCGGATTATCCTAGTGCGGTTGGTCATTGGAGATTTGGTTCTGAATATGATCAGTGCATATGCCTCTCAGGTAGGTCTTAGTGAGAGCTCCAAGAGTCAGTTTTGGGAAGACCTTGATAGCATAGTTAATACCGTGCGTATCAGTGAGAAGCTTTTCATAGGAGGAGACCTCAATGGCCATGTGGGTACGACTAATGTAGGATATGAGCAAGTACACGGGGGTTTCGGGTATGGTAGTAGGAATGAGGGGGGAGGATGTTTTGAATTTTACGTTGGCCTACGACCTGCTGTTAGCGAATACCCTCTTTAGAAAGAGGGAGTCCCATCTAGTGACCTTTCATAGTGGCCAATACTTGAGCCAAATCGACTTTATCCTTGCTAGGAGAGAGGATAGACGTGTCTGCTTAGATTCTAAGGTGATACCTGGGGATTGTGTTGTCCCCCAACACAAGCTTGTGGTGGCGGTTTTTCGTTTTTGGGTACGTGCCCACCGGGACAAACGTGCCAAGATTGTGAGAACGAAGTGGTGAAAGCTTAGAGGGGAAGAGGCACAAACGTTTAAGGAGAGGATGCTAGGCGAGGGGCCTTGGGAAGAAGGAGCAGATGTAGATGATATGTGGCTAAAGATAGCGACATGTGTTCGGAAGGTGGCCTCAGAAGTGTTTGGTGTGAGTAGGGGAGGCAAGCAGGAAGTGAAAGAGACTTGGTGGTGGAATGACGAGGTGCAAAGGGCTATTAAGGAGAAGAAGGAGTGTTTCAAATGCCTTCACCTCGACAAGAGCGCAACCAACATCTAGGGCTATAGATTAGCGAAGAGGTCTGCAAAGCGAGCTGTAAGTGTAGTGAAAGGTCAGGCTTTTGATGACCTTTATCAACGGCTAGGTACGAAGGAAGGAGAGAAGGACATTTATAGGATCGCTAGGACCCGCGAGTGGAAGACAAGGGACATAAACCAAATCAAATGCATCAAGGATGGGACAGATCGACTTCTGGTGAAGGATGAGGAGATCAAGGACAGGTGGCAAGAATACTTCAACAAGTTATTTAATGAGGAAAATGAGGGTCCTACCTTCGAGTTGGACGACTCATTTGATGATACCAACATACACTTTGTGAGGAGGATTCAGAAGGCAGAGATCGGGGAGGCTTTGAAGAGGATGAAGGGAGGTAAAGCGATGGGTCCGGATGGCATCCCCATTGAGGTGTGGAGATGCCTGGGCGAGAGGGCGGTAGTATGGTTAACTAAGCTTTTTAACCTAATTTTCCGGTCAAACAAGATGCCGGAGGAATGGAGGAGAAGTATATTAGTACCGATCTTCAAGAACAAGGGAGATATTCAAAGTTGTACTAACTACCAGGGGAATTAAGCTGATGAGCCATACGATGAAGCTTTAGGAGAGGGTTATCGAGCATCGCCTAAGAAGATTGACAAGGGTGACCCAAAAACCAGTTTGGGTTCATGCCTGGGAGGTCGACCATGGAGGCGATTTTCTTAGTACGACAGTTGATGGGGAGATATAGAGAGGAGGAGAAGGACTTACACATGGTCTTTATTGATCTAGAGAAGGCGTATGACAAAATACCGAGAGACGTCATGTGGTGGGCCTTGGAAAAACACAAAGTCCCAACTAAGTATATTACCCTCATCAAGGATATGTACAAGGATGCGATGACTTGTGTCCGAACATGTGATGGCGATACCAGTGACTTTCCAATTAAAATATGACTACATCAGGGGTCAGCATTGAGCTCTTATCTATTTGCTTTGGTGATGGATGAGGTCACAAGGGACATACAGGGTGATATCCCTTGGTGTATGCTCTTTGCTGATGATATGGTGCTAGTTGACGAGAGTAGGGCAGGGGTTAATATGAAGTTAGAGCTGTGGAGACACAAGTTAGAGTCGAGGGGGTTCAGACTGAGTAGGACCAAGACCGAGTATATGAGGTGCGACTTTAGCCCGACTAGGCATGAGGATGGGGATGTTAGCCTCGAAGGTCAAGTGGTGGCCAAGAAGGATACTTTTCGGTATCTAGGATCAATGCTTCAGAAAGATGGAGATATTGATGAAGATGTTAAGCATAGAATTTTAGCCAGTTGGTTGAAGTGGCGGCAGGCTTCTGGCGTCCTCTGTGACAAGAAGGTGCCACAGAGGCTAAAAGGTAAGTTCTATAGGACGGCGATTCGCCCGGCGATGCTGTACGGTGCTGAATGTTGGCCTCCAAAAAGGTGATATGTCCAGCAACTGAGTGTAGCAGAGATGCGTATGCTGTGTTGGTTCTGCGGGCATACAAGAAGGGATAGAGTCCGGAACGAAGAGATTCGAGATAGGGTCGGGGTGGCACCTATCGAGGAGAAGTTGATTCAACATCGGTTGAGATGGTTTGGACATGTACAACGGAGGCCTTCCGAGGAGCCGGTGCATAGTGGAGTTTTAAAGCGGGGCGATAATGTAAAGAGAGGTAGAGGTAGACCTAGACTAACTTGGGACGAGACGGTTAAGAGAGACTTTAAGGAGTGGAATATCGCTAAGGAATTAGCTATGGATAGGAGCGTTTGGAGATTAGCAATTAACGTACCTGAACTGTGACCTTTGTTACTTTGTTTAACCCCTAACTCTTCCTTTGGCTTGTGCCATTTTTGTGTTTCTTATTCTTGTTTTCGGTGGTTTCATCTCTAGCCTATCCCAACTTGCTTGGAACAAAAGGCTAAGTTGTTGTTGTTGTTGTAATGTTCCTTTTCTTATATATTGTTGGTGTATTGTTATAATAAGTGATATTGCAAGGACCATTGTGCAAAGTGTAGTAATAAAGAGAAGAGAGGGGTTGTGGGGAAGTTGACCCAGCCAGAAAATTCCCCAATTCAACATGGTATACAGAGCTAGGGTTAGGGGATCCTACCGGCGGCGTCGTCGCTGCCGCGAGTAATCGGTCGCCGGAGCTGCGGACAGCGCGGGCGCGCGAGGCGACGGTGGTGCGCGTGCCGCACGGACCCGCAGCGTCTTGCCCGTGAGGGGGCGGCGGGCCCCGCGTGTTGCGCCCGAGCGGCGTCACGCGCGTGAGGGAGCTGCGGGCCCCGCGTGTGGCGAGCGAGCGGCGGGCTGCGGGTCCGTGCGGCATCGCGCGCTCCTCGGTGGCTGTGGGCAGGCTTGTGCGTGTGAAGAGGAGTTGCTGCCTGCTGGTGCGTGTGAAGGGGAGCTGCTTGGAAGCTGCTGTGCGAAGGGAAGCTCGGTGGATGTGTGCAGATGTGTGCGTGTGAAGCTAAAGCTGTGCTGCTGATTTTTGGGGAAGGAATTGCTGCGCAAGAGACGAAGCTGCGCAAGAGGAGGAGGAAAGCTGAAGCTGTGCTACTCTGTTGGTGTGTTTGGGCGTCTGTGGGTGACTAATTTTGGGGAAGGAAGTCTGGTTCGTGCGTGTCTATTGAATCTGTGGTGGTGAAGATGAATCCAGAAGAGATGGAAGAGAAAAGGAAGGAAAAAAGAGGCTGCAATGAAGGCAGCAACTTGTAATAGTGGTGGTCGAGGTGGAACCCATGAAGGTCATGGGAGTACTCGTTGGAGCTATGGAGGAAGCTGTGGTAGCCGTGATGGAGGCCATGGTAGAGGCCGTGGTGGCCCCAGAGCCAATGTGGCAGCCACTGAGGAGACTCTGTCTGTCACTCTACTTTGTCGTGTGACTTCGACCTCCAACAACTTCGGTAACTTTGCCAACTATGCCTACATGGGCGAAGGTACTTAGGCACAGGCACTTGCATCTTTATGTAGGCATCACATAGATTGGGTCATAGATTTAGGAGCATCCAAGCATGTCACGGGCATGTCTAATTCTTTCAAAACATACATCATGTAGGCATCACATAGCTTGGGTCATAGATTCAGGAGCATCCAAGCATGTCACGGGCATGTCTAATTCTTTCAAAACATACAGTCCTTATACTCATTCTGAGTCCATTCAAATTGCTGATGGCACATCCCAACTTATCCATGGTGTAGGGTCCGTAGAGTGCCACACCTTCTCTTAGCCTATCATCAGTTTTGCATGTTCCATCTTTTCCTGTCAATCTTCTCTCGGTTAGTTCAATCATTGATCAATTCAAGTGCACAATAACATTCGATGAAACATCTTGTATTTTTCATGAGAGAGGGACGGAGAGGGGGACTAGGAGAAGGATTGAGACTGGAGTCAGGTGAAATGAACCGGATTCCCGAACCGAGGAATCCGACTCCCTGTATCGTCGTGATAGTCCCTGGATCAAGCGCTATCACATACAGAACTCATTTCAGGCATAATATCACAGTCATACTCATTAAGAGGTCAATCACGGGTTCAATTATTACATAAATCCAGCGGATCTGTAGTACGGAATTTATTACAAGCCTTTCGGCTAAATCGAACAAGCAGGAAGCGCATAGCGGTAGCTAGGTCTTCGGCCGTCCTCCATCTTCGGGTTCCACCTCCACAGGCGACTTGAGCGTAGCTCGGGCCTCAGTCGTACCATCCGTCGTCGTTGGGGTCGAATTCCGGGTCAGATCCTGCATCGTACCAGGCTATCCCCAAGGAATGGGATAGGTTCACGTCACCATCCGTATGCAAGCTTTATGTGGTCTATACTACGGATATAACAGGATTCAAGGGTAAAGCTGAGGGTTTCCCTATGCATGCAATATAATATATATAAGAATACACATCTCCTCTCAGCTCCGACTCGGGCTCTTCCGGCATTCCGGACTCCCGGTCACACACACCTTCCAAAACCACCAAGTCGATGCGAGGACTCCCTCTCCTCGCATCTCAACTGCCCCCTGGCAGGACAAAATTCTAGAGGGAGGTAGAAATCATGAGTAACACTAACTAATAAGAGCAACAGAGGAGTAGGGATGTCCATAACCGAGGACGCGGCTATACGTATAGTTTTCACCCTGCAGGGGTTGTACACCTGGTCCCACTCGAATCGACACTAGCCGGAGATCAGCCGACTAGTATACGAAACACCGGTCTACGAACGGAAATAGGAGCCACGGCACCATCCGGCTTTCCCGGGTCTTGGGCGCATCCTCCCGCGAGAGGTCGCCCCGGGACTGTGAAGCCTCCCATGCGTCTCGGGGAACGTGAGGTCAGCACCTCCTTCCCCTGCACCGATACTCGATCCTCCTACCGGCTTGGTACCGCGCTTGCTAAGTCCGGACTAGGCCCACCCTCATAATGGGTAAGTGGTGTGCACGCTTACAAAGTCCCACAAGTCATGGTTACTCTCACCCGGTCCTTATCTGCCGGAGCGGGCATCTTCGTCAAAGGCGTATCCACCACGGTGGTCCGCAACTGCACCCTTAACGGGTGCCCCAAACACCTCAACATGTAACCAAAACTGTACCCGCCACAGGTACTCCGTAGGGTGTGCCAAGATACACACCCCAAGCCCTCGATCCACGACCGAGTTAGGTCGCCCACTCCCGGCTAAGCCCTAGTCACCAACTCCTGATAGGAACCTCTCCACACACGCCAAGACTATCCGTCCATATCCCACACATACACTTTCAAGGATTTACAAGGCATATCATATAATAAACATTTCAAAATGGGTTAACAAGGAGTATGGATCGTAAAGAGGCCATGCAGGTTTATCTCGATATATATATATATACACATACAGCAATAGCATATCTACAAGCAAATGCCTAATAGGAGTTCAATTCGTAGATGGGCGTGAACCTGGCGTCTCCTCGAAGTCCTCCTGAGTCTCCGGGTAGTCCTGGTCGTCGGTCAGCTCCTCGCGAACGGGTCCTATTCGTAAATACGAGTAAGAGTAGGGTCCAAAGTGCAAAACTGCACAAAAGGTTACAAATAAGATCCAAATCATCACAAAACCTACTCTAACAGGTGGCTCATGATTTTAGAAGAATTATGAAACTGGTTTCATAATTTTCGGAGGTCCGGATAATTTATTATGAATTTTCTAAGGAAAAATCTATTTCTGAAATTAATAAAAGGATTTCAGAAAAACAGGCCTGAAAACAGGGACACGTGGCAGCACCAGGGCGTGCCACGTGGCATGCTGACGTCAGCATGACGTCAGCAGAGGGGGTCCGGATGATGACGTCAGCAGTGGGCCCTGCTGACGTCAGCGTTGACCGGTCAACGTTGACCGGTCAACGGTCAACGGTCAGGGCTGGGTCAGCGGTCAAGGGGCCCACTGGTCAGCCTCAGCACGAGGCTGACAGACGGGGCCCACGGGTCAGGTCAGAACAGGGAAAAAAAGAAAAAGAAAAAAAAGGGTTTGGTCTGGGTTGGTTTTGGGCCAAAAGCGGTGATGGGCCGGCTCGAGGCCCACCGGCTCGGCTTAGGCTCGTGGTGTCAGCTCGGCCTGCGGCTCAGCAGGCCGGCTCGGGCAGGTGGGCTAGATGGGCGCGAAGCTCGGCTCGGCTTGACTCCTCCGCGGGCCGGCGGCCTTCTCTTTCTCCTTCTCCTTCTCCTGGGCTGGCCCTTCGTCTTCTCCCCTTCACGGCCCGGCGTCTTCTGGCCTCCACCTCCGCTGACAGGGCGGTCCCACCTGTCAGCTTCCGCGGGATCTAGTGCGTCGCGGCTCGGATCCGGTGTGGCGGACGAGCGTGCGTGTGTGCGTGAGTGCGCGGGTGAGAGCGCCCGAAGGGTGCTCGGGAGTATGCCGCAAAGGCATGGCCGCGACGCGAACGCGACGTCGCGGTCGCGTCGCGGGGGTGAGCACGCACGGCGAGGCTGGATCAAGGCAAGCCGGCAGCACGGCTCGGGCTCGTGCCGGGGGTGCGCACGCACGCGCGCGGTGCCTGGCTGCCCAGGACCGCGGCGTGGCCGTGCCGTGCGCGGGGCACCGGCATTCCGGGCCCGCGGCACGACGGCGGCGGCGGAGGGCGACGGCGTTCGCGGGAGTGAGCAGCGGCGCGACGGGCTCCTGCAAGAAAAGTGGCACGGCGGCCGGAGGGGTAGGGGAATCCTACGGTTCACTACTGAGGGCTCATCGGCGGCTAAAGCTCACGCCGGCAGCACGGGAAAAGAAGGGACGGCGGCGGTGATCCTCACCGGAGGGGCTGAAGGGGAACGGGCTGGTGCGGTGGCGGGTCGAGGCCGGCGGGTCGTAGCCGTGCAGGGAGATCCGCGGCGTCGATGTCGTCGTACGGGTCGCCGGCTCGGTGAAGCTCCGGCGTGGCGTCGTCCTCGGGCTCCTCCGCGCGCGGCTCTTCTCCTTCTCTTCCTCCGCTCCTCTCTCTCCTCCTCGGGCTACGGCGGCGGGAAGGAAGCTAGGGTTTCTAGGGTTTGGGCGAAGCGGCCTCGGGTTTATAGGGGGGGGGCGCTAGGGTCCGGGGCGGCTGCGGCCAAGGGTCCTCGGCGGCCGGGCCGGGACGCGTGGCGCCCCTGCGGTGGCTGCGGCGCGGGGTAGGGTCTCGGGCTCGCGGCGCGGGCTGTCGGGAAAAGGGCGCGCGGCGGTTGCATTGCCCTGTCGTGGAGCGGAGACAGGAGCGCGCGGGGGTGACGCAGGCGAGCGCGGGCGCGGGGAAAAAGGGGCGGCCGTTTCGCTATCCTGTCGCGAGGCGGGCGACGCGGCGGAGGCGAGCGGGAGCCGGGAGCGGGGTCGCGGGCGTCGGGAGGAAGGGGAAAGCTGACAAGCGGGACCCGCCTGTCAGCTGCCCCGGGCGGAAAAGGGAAGGGAGGCCGGGACGGTTCGCGAAGCTGGGCTGGGCCGGCTCGCGTGGGCTGATCCGCGTGCGGGGGAGAGAAAAAGAAGGGAAGAAGGTGGGCTGGTAGGCTTGTGGCCCATTAGGGGCGTTAGGGTTTAGCTATTAGGTTTGAATTTGATTTTGATTGCCCTTTTCAAATTCAAACCCCACACAATTAGATCCAACAAATTCGAAATCCAAGGCAAATTAAGATGCAATAACCGTTCAAACCAAGTCCATTCACAAAAATTTTGAAATCCACGAATTTTGTTAAATAATTCCTATAATTTCTAACATGGAATGTTACAGACTCCCCCCCTCACAAGAATCTCGTCCCCGAGATTAAAAGTTTACCTGGTCCTCAAAAAGGTGTGGGTATTTCTCTTTTAGATCGGACTCCTTCTCCCAAGTGGCTTCCCGTTCAGTGTGATTACTCCAAAGGACCTTGCAATAAGGAATGGAGGTCCTTCTAGTCTCCTTATCTGCCCGGGCTAGGATCTTCACGGGATACTCTACATACTCGAGCGTTTCTTGCAAGTCCACAGCTTCTGGGGGTATTGTCTCATCCGGTACTCGTAAGCATTTGCGTAACTGAGATACGTGGAAAACTGGGTGCACTCCAGCAAGTTCTTCTGGTAGCCTTAGTTTGTACGCCAATCCTCCGATCCTTTGAATGATCGGATACGGTCCAACGAACCTCGGGGCTAGCTTCCCGTTGACGTGAAACCTCTTGGTACCTCGGAGTGGTGACACCTTCAGGTATACGTGGTCTCCGACCTCGAACGAGAGGTCTCTCCTCCTCTTGTCGGCGTAGCTCTTCTGTCTGCTCTGCGCTATCTTCAGGTTCTCCCTGATCTTGGCGACATTCTCCTCAGCCTCTAATATAGAGTCTGGACCAAAATACGATCTCTCTCCGGTTTCTGACCACATCAGCGGTGTTCTGCATTTTCTGCCATAAAGTGCCTCGAAAGGTGACATTCGCAAACTGGCCTGATGGCTGTTGTTGTACGTGAACTCGGCATAGGGCAAACTCTTCTCCCAATCACTCCCGTAGGCTAGCACACATGCTCTAAGCAAGTCCTCAAGTATCTGGTTCACTCTCTCGGTCTGCCCATCGGTTTGGGGGTGAAAGGCGGTGCTGTAATCTAGCTGAGTCCCTAGGGATTTGTGCAAACTCTGCCAGAATTTTGCGGTGAATTGAGGGCCTCGATCTGATACTATGCTTCGTGGTGCCCCGTGGAGTTTCAGAATGTTCTCTATGTACAGTTCGGCTAGTCGGCTCACGGGGTACGTGGTCTTGACGGGGATGAAATGTGCCACTTTGGTTAGGCGATCAACGATTACCCAAATGGAGTCATTGCCCTTCAGAGTCCGGGGTAACCCTGTTATGAAGTCCATGCAGATATCGTCCCACTTCCATACGGGAATGTCAAGTGGCTTCAGCAAACCGGCAGGGCGCTGGTGTTCTGCCTTGATTCTTCTACAAATGTCACACTTAGCCACGAACTCGGCTATGTCCGTTCTCATGTCGTTCCACCAGAAACGGTCCTTCAGGTCTTGGTACATCTTCGTACATCCTGGGTGTATGGCGTACTTGGAGTTATGCGCTTCATCCAGAATCTCGGCACGGATCCCTTGATCCTGGGGTACACATATGCGATCTTTCAGCCATACGGTTCCTTGGTCGTCGACCCTGTGGTCGGTCGCTTTCCCGTCTCGCATTGTTCGCTTGAGCTTCTGAAGTTCTGGGCATCGTCGCTGTGCTTGCCTGATTCGATCTTCCAGATCGTACTTGACTGTCATTGTGTTCAGGTGACCTTGCTCTACTATTTCCAGCTTCAGTCTCTCGAGTTCATCGCACAGAGCTGGCTGTTCCTCACGAACCAGCAGATTGCTGCAATAGTGCTTCCTACTCAAGGCGTCCGCTACGACGTTAGCCTTGCCGGGGTGATACTGAATGTTCAGGTCGTAGTCCTTGATCAGCTCTAGCCATCTCCTCTGCCTCATATTCAGCTCTGCCTGGGTAAAGAAATACTTTAGACTCTTGTGGTCGGTATAGATATCGCACTTGTTGCCAATGAGGTAGTGCCTCCAAATCTTCAAGGCGTGTACTACAGCTGCGAGTTCAAGGTCGTGGGTAGGGTAGTTCTCTTCGTGTTTTCTTAACTGTCGGGAGGTGTACGCCACAACTTTGCCATCTTGCATCAGCACACAACCCAGGCCTTGACGAGAAGCGTCACAATAGACCACGAAGTCCTTACGGATATCCGGAAGGGTGAGGACTGGAGTGGTAGTAAGTCGGGACTTGAGCTCTTGGAAGCTAGCTTCGCACTTGGATGACCATACGAACGGTACGTTGTTCTTGAGTAGCTCGGTCATAGGTTTGGCAATCTTGGAAAAGTTCTCGATGAATCGCCGGTAGTAACCTGCCAAACCCAGGAAGCTTCGGATGTCGGTAACGCTCTTCGGCTGTTGCCACTCGGACACTGCTTCGATCTTCTCGGGATCTACGGCAACCCCTTCAGCAGTCAACACGTGGCCTAGGAAGGCAACCTTCTCTAGCCAAAACTCGCACTTGCTGAACTTAGCATACAGCTGGTTCCGTCTTAACCTCTCGAGTACTACCCTCAGGTGCTCAGCGTGTTCTTCGGCTGTTTCGGAGTAGACCAAGATGTCGTCGATGAAGACTACGACGAATTTGTCCAGTTCTTCCATGAACACCTTGTTCATCATATTCATGAAGTAGGCGGGTGCGTTGGTCAGTCCGAAAGATACTACGGTGAACTCGTACTGGCCGTATCTGGTCACGAACGCTGTCTTCGGGATATCGCTTTCCCGGATCTTCATCTGATGGTACCCGGATCTCAGATCGATCTTGCTGAAGAATTTGGCCTTCCGCAACTGGTCAAGCAGGTCATCGATTCTGGGCAACGGGTACTTGTTCTTGATCGTCACGGCATTCAACGATCGGTAGTCGATGCATAGCCTCATGGTTCCGTCCTTCTTCCTCACGAACAACACGGGTGATCCCATGGTGATGCACTAGGCCTGATGTACTGTTTATCCAGCAGATCCTTCAACTGATTCTTCAACTCGGTGAGTTCTTCCGCGGACATGCGGTAGGGTCGCTTCGCGATCGGTGCCGTCCCTGGCACGAGGTCAATCACGAACTCGACATCCCTGTCCGGTGGTAGTCCCGGTAACTCCTCGGGAAACACATCAGGATACTCGCAAATCACCGGTACATCTTCGAGCGTCTTCTTCTCCAAACTGTTCAGATTGTACACCTGAGGTACATCTCGAGACTTCAACGGTTCCACTTCGACCTTCTTCCCACTAGGGTGTTCCAGGGTCACTAACCTGGGCGAGCAAGATATGATACCCTTGTGTGCTGTCAACCAATCCATTCCCAAAATAACATCTATCCCTTCTGACGGCAGTACTGTCAGGTCAGCTGTGAATGGCAGTCCCTGAATCATGATTTTTACTCCTTTACATGCCAATGTGCACCTATGATCCCCCAGCGGGGAGCTAGTGATGATAGGGTGGCTTCTCGGGGTCATCGGAAGGGATTTTTGTGCCACACACTTGGAAGAGATGTAGGAGCAAGTGGCTCCAGAGTCAAACAACACCAAGGCTTTAGAGCCGTTAATAAGATACTCACCTGTCACGACGTCGGGGGCATCCCGGGCTTCCTCCTCTGTCAGGTGGGTGAGGCGGCCACGGTCTGCGGAGCGCGGAGCTTGAGCGGGCCTGCCGGTGGAGCCAGGCGCGCGAGCTGGAATCGAGGTCTTCTTCTCGGGGCACTCGTAGGACTTGTGGCCCGGTTTGTTGCAGGTGAAGCAAACAAACGGCGTCGAGCCACTGTTAGTCCTCTGTGCCGGCTGCTGGCGGTGGTAGTTGCCTCCTCCCTGGTTCTGTCCTCCGTGGGTCCTGTTGCCGGAGTAGTGGTTGCCTCCTCCACCGAAGTTCCTGCTCGGCTGACTGGAGCCGGATCGGAAACCGCTCCTCGGTGGCAGAGCTGGTGCGTTCCTTGCCTTCTGGAAGGGCCGGTCTCGTACCTGGTGGTCGGTTTGGCGCTTCTTGTTGCGCTGACGGTCCTCCCATCCTAGTCTCTCCCTCTCCACAGCAATGGCACGATTGACCAAGCTGCGGAGGGATGGGTACTCGCATCCCGTCACGATCTGACGGATGCCGTGGTGTAGTCCTCGAAGAAACCAGAACTGCTTCTTCTCCTCGGTGTTGGTGTCGTCTGCAGCGTACCTCATCATCTTGGTGAAGTGACGCTCGTACTCCTCCACCCTCATCGTACCCTGGGTCATGGTACGAAACTCCTGAGCCTTCTGGATCATCACTTGCCGGGGCACGTGCTGCTCACGGAATGCCCTGGCAAACTCCTCCCACGAGATGTGTGCTGGGTCATGGTGGGAGTCGCAGTAACTGTCCCACCACGACTTGGCGGTACCCTCAAGCTGGTGGACTGCGAGTGCGACGCACTCCTCGTCGGTGCAGTTGGTGAGGTCCAATTTGGTCTCGATCACCCTTAGCCAGTCATCGGCTTCCAAGGGGTCCTCGGCGTAGCTGAAAGTCGGGGCCTTCAGGCGGATGAACCTCTCGATCTTGCGCTGGAGGTCCTCTTCAGGCGGGCCGTGACGGTTGGCTCCGTGGTTCCTCTGGTCGACTGACTCGGCCAGACGCTGAAGAAGCTGCGTCTGCCTGTCCATGATCTCTGCGAGTGTCGGCGGTGGCGGCGGTGGCTGCTGAGCTGGCTCAGCGTCGATCTCCTCATCGACCTCCTCCTCATCAGCTTCGTCTCCACGGCGTGCCTCCCCAAAGGCGCGGGGTGCGGCACCCGCGGCAGGTCCTCTGCCTCTTCCACGCCCTGCTGCCGGGGCACGTGATGGGGCAGCACGTCCGCGCCCACGGCCAAACGGGCGGCCTCGTCCGCGTGCTTCGGCTGCGGCTTCCTCCTGGGCGGCTTGCTCGAAGCGAGCCATCAAGCGGTCAGATCTCCGGATCGACATTTCCTGTATAGGGTGAAGGGGAAAGTTCTCTTGCGTAAACGCCGGCACTCACCACCCAAAATAAAAGAATACACACATGGGCAAACATGCTAATTATCCGAGAAAAATGCAAAAATAAAGGCGATAATGTTTTAAAATGAAAATAACGATCGAAAAATAATGCGAGAATGAAGAGTCATAACATCCATCCATTCAGACATCAAACAGGCAGTACAAGGAATCACCGGTGTTATCTCGAGGTCAACACAAAAGCCTTCAAGATAACACCCCCAACTCACACTCTAAGAACACATCGTGAATGTTTACAAAAGAGTGGCGACTCCTATCGTGTCTACCTAGACTCGTGACATCATAGGACGCTAGCCGGAAACATGTCATCGGCTCAAAACACGACTCATGAGAATCTCTCGCCGGAATGGACCATCGGCGGCTACTTACCCTACATCTACTCCTACCTAAGACACCAACTCACGCCCTAATAGAAGGTGACGCGTGGCTTCTTGTAGGTCAACACGCGCTTGTATGCCTCCGGGTAGTCCTCCGGGAAGATGGCGTCGATGGCGGCGACGGCCTCCACCACCTCCTCGGTCTCGATCGCGGGCGGCATCTCCTCGTGGGGGCACAGGTGTAGGCGAAGCTCCGTGGGGATGAGCTTGAAATCCTCCTTCCTCACCAGGGGCTGACTCTCCTCGGGTAGCTGATTCCTCAGCTCGTGGATCTCGTCGACGCGGATGGAGTCGGAAATCTCCCACGTCTGCAAGGCGCGTGCGGCCTTGTCGCGGAGGTACACGGTGGTGCGGGTCAGCAAGGCGATGTTCTTCTTGTTCCTCTCCAGCCGGGTCTCCAGCTCCTTCACCCGGTCCTCGGTCTTGGCCTCGAAGTAACCGTGCAGGGTCATGAAGTCTTGCTGGTCGTCCACCTGAGTCTGCAGCTGGCGGCACTCGGCCTCACTGTCGGTGGCTCGGTCTTTGAGCTTGCTGATGGTGTCGAGGTAGTCCTTCTCCTTGAGCTTCCACTCGGCCTTCTCCTCCCGGAGCTTCTGGAGCTCGGTCTCGGTCTGGAGTAGCTTGGCTTCGGCGGCCGTCCTCAGCTGGGTCTCTGTCTGACGCATCAATTGCGCCTCCATGTAGTTCCTTTGGTTGCGACGGGCCTCTCTCTGAGCCGTGGTGTAGAGCTGGTTCCACCCCTGAATCTCGTGCTGCAGGACGTGGATGTGCCTCACACTGTCGTAGAAACCCAGGTGTAGCTGATCGCTCTCCGAGGAGAGGTTCACAGCTAGGTGGTCCAGGTCGTAGAGGTAAGAGCCGGTGGTGTGGATCATGGGCTGGTCCCCTCCGGTCTCCTGAACCGGGGCAGAGTACATCTCCAGGTAGACGGCCTCGGGATCCTCATTGGGTAGGACGGACCGAGGTAGCAGGCGGAAAGAGGAGTTGGCGAACTTGGTCTGCCAGAACTGGGCGAGCAGCTCCATCGTCATCTTCCGAGCGGCTGACTGGACAGCGGTCTCGGTGAGTACGCCGAAGCTGTGGATCATCTTGCCCTCGAAGGCGGGCACTGCGGGGTCTGGCAAGACGACGAGCGTAGCCATCTTGGAGTAGTATGGGGGAGCGGTGGTCGACTTCAGGGAAAGCTTGATGTAGGCTAGGTCGATGCCGATGTGCTCCACCACGCGCTCGAACCACCTGAAGACGCCTCTCTGGTGGTACTCCTCGTACAGCGCGAGGTCGTGGGTCACGCTCTCCATCGTAGTTGCCATCGCGGTTGCTACCCTGCGTAGGAACGCGAGAATTGAGTCAGCGTAGGTAAGAGAGTAACTCAAGAGTGGAGGAAAACTGAGTCAAGGTGTCGACGGAAAATAGTCCAAGGTATTATAATAAGTGGATGGAATCGTATAGATTTCCCTAGGTCTACCGACCATGTCTAAGGCTCGTGCTACGGTCAAGCATGGCTCTGATACCAACTGAAATGAACCGGATTCCCGAACCGAGGAATCCGACTCCCTGTATCGTCGTGATAGTCCCTGGATCAAGCGCTATCACATACAGAACTCATTTCAGGCATAATATCACAGTCATACTCATTAAGAGGTCAATCACGGGTTCAATTATTACATAAATCCAGCGGATCTGTAGTACGGAATTTATTACAAGCCTTTCGGCTAAATCGAACAAGCAGGAAGCGCATAGCGGTAGCTAGGTCTTCGGCCGTCCTCCATCTTCGGGTTCCACCTCCACAGGCGACTTGAGCGTAGCTCGGGCCTCAGTCGTACCATCCGTCGTCGTTGGGGTCGAATTCCGGGTCAGATCCTGCATCGTACCAGGCTATCCCCAAGGAATGGGATAGGTTCACGTCACCATCCGTATGCAAGCTTTATGTGGTCTATACTACGGATATAACAGGATTCAAGGGTAAAGCTGGGGGTTTCCCTATGCATGCAATATAATATATATAAGAATACACATCTCCTCTCAGCTCCGACTCGGGCTCTTCCGGCATTCCGGACTCCCGGTCACACACACCTTCCAAAACCACCAAGTCGATGCGAGGACTCCCTCTCCTCGCATCTCAACTGCCCCCTGGCAGGACAAAATTCTAGAGGGAGGTAGAAATCATGAGTAACACTAACTAATAAGAGCAACAGAGGAGTAGGGATGTCCATAACCGAGGACGCGGCTATACGTATAGTTTTCACCCTGCAGGGGTTGTACACCTGGTCCCACTCGAATCGACACTAGCCGGAGATCAGCCGACTAGTATACGAAACACCGGTCTACGAACGGAAATAGGAGCCACGGCACCATCCGGCTTTCCCGGGTCTTGGGCGCATCCTCCCGCGAGAGGTCGCCCCGGGACTGTGAAGCCTCCCATGCGTCTCGGGGAACGTGAGGTCAGCACCTCCTTCCCCTGCACCGATACTCGATCCTCCTACCGGCTTGGTACCGCGCTTGCTAAGTCCGGACCGGGCCCACCCTCATAATGGGTAAGTGGTGTGCACGCTTACAAAGTCCCACAAGTCATGGTTACTCTCACCCGGTCCTTATCTGCCGGAGCGGGCATCTTCGTCAAAGGCGTATCCACCACGGTGGTCCGCAACTGCACCCTTAACGGGTGCCCCAAACACCTCAACATGTAACCAAAACTGTACCCGCCACAGGTACTCCGTAGGGTGTGCCAAGATACACACCCCAAGCCCTCGATCCACGACCGAGTTAGGTCGCCCACTCCCGGCTAAGCCCTAGTCACCAACTCCTGATAGGAACCTCTCCACACACGCCAAGACTATCCGTCCATATCCCACACATACACTTTCAAGGATTTACAAGGCATATCATATAATAAACATTTCAAAATGGGTTAACAAGGAGTATGGATCGTAAAGAGGCCATGCAGGTTTATCTCGATATATATATATATACACATACAGCAATAGCATATCTACAAGCAAATGCCTAATAGGAGTTCAATTCGTAGATGGGCGTGAACCTGGCGTCTCCTCGAAGTCCTCCTGAGTCTCCGGGTAGTCCTGGTCGTCGGTCAGCTCCTCGCGAACGGGTTCTATTCGTAAATACGAGTAAGAGTAGGGTCCAAAGTGCAAAAGTGCACAAAAGGTTGCAAATAAGATCCAAATCATCACAAAACCTACTCTAACAGGTGGCTCATGATTTTAGAAGAATTATGAAACTGGTTTCATAATTTTCGGAGGTCCGGATAATTTATTATGAATTTTCTAAGGAAAAATCTATTTCTGAAATTAATAAAAGGATTTCAGAAAAACAGGCCTGAAAACAGGGACACGTGGCAGCACCAGGGCGTGCCACGTGGCATGCTGACGTCAGCATGACGTCAGCAGAGGGGGTCCGGATGATGACGTCAGCAGTGGGCCCTGCTGACGTCAGCGTTGACCGGTCAACGTTGACCGGTCAACGGTCAACGGTCAGGGCTGGGTCAGCGGTCAAGGGGCCCACTGGTCAGCCTCAGCACGAGGCTGACAGACGGGGCCCACGGGTCAGGTCAGAACAGGGAAAAAAAGAAAAAGAAAAAAAAGGGTTTGGTCTGGGTTGGTTTTGGGCCAAAAGCGGTGATGGGCCGGCTCGAAGCCCACCGGCTCGGCTTAGGCTCGTGGTGTCAGCTCGGCCTGCGGCTCAGCAGGCCGGCTCGGGCAGGTGGGCTAGATGGGCGCGAAGCTCGGCTCGGCTTGACTCCTCCGCGGGCCGGCGGCCTTCTCTTTCTCCTTCTCCTTCTCCTGGGCTGGCCCTTCGTCTTCTCCCCTTCACGGCCCGACGTCTTCTGGCCTCCACCTCCGCTGACAGGGCGGTCCCACCTGTCAGCTTCCGCGGGATCTAGTGCGTCGCGGCTCGGATCCGGTGTGGCGGACGAGCGTGCGTGTGTGCGTGAGTGCGCGGGTGAGAGCGCCCGAAGGGTGCTCGGGAGTATGCCGCAAAGGCATGGCCGCGACGCGAACGCGACGTCGCGGTCGCGTCGCGGGGGTGAGCACGCACGGCGAGGCTGGATCAAGGCAAGGCGGCAGCACGGCTCGGGCCCGTGCCGGGGGTGCGCACGCACGCGCGCGGTGCCTGGCTGCCCAGGACCGCGGCGTGGCCGTGCCGTGCGCGGGGCACCGGCATTCCGGGCCCGCGGCACGACGGCGGCGGCGGAGGGCGACGGCGTTCGCGGGAGTGAGCAGCGGCGCGACGGGCTCCTGCAAGAAAAGTGGCACGGCGGCCGGAGGGGTAGGGGAATCCTACGGTTCACTACTGAGGGCTCATCGGCGGCTAAAGCTCACGCCGGCAGCACGGGAAAAGAAGGGACGGCGGCGGTGATCCTCACCGGAGGGGCTGAAGGGGAACGGGCTGGTGCGGTGGCGGGTCGAGGCCGGCGGGTCGTAGCCGTGCAGGGAGATCCGCGGCGTCGATGTCGTCGTACGGGTCGCCGGCTCGGTGAAGCTCCGGCGTGGCGTCGTCCTCGGGCTCCTCCGCGCGCGGCTCTTCTCCTTCTCTTCCTCCGCTCCTCTCTCTCCTCCTCGGGCTACGGCGGCGGGAAGGAAGCTAGGGTTTCTAGGGTTTGGGCGAAGCGGCCTCGGGTTTATAGGGGGGGGGGCGCTAGAGTCCGGGGCGGCTGCGGCCGAGGGTCCTTGGCGGCCGGGCCGGGACGCGTGGCGCCCCTGCGGTGGCTGCGGCGCGGGGTAGGGTCTCGGGCTCGCGGCGCGGGCTGTCGGGAAAAGGGCGCGCGGCGGTTGCATTGCCCTGTCGTGGAGCGGAGACAGGAGCGCGCGGGGGTGACGCAGGCGAGCGCGGGCGCGGGGAAAAAGGGGCGGCCGTTTCGCTATCCTGTCGCGAGGCGGGCGACGCGGCGGAGGCGAGCGGGAGCCGGGAGCGGGGTCGCGGGCGTCGGGAGGAAGGGGAAAGCTGACAAGCGGGACCCGCCTGTCAGCTGCCCCGGGCGGAAAAGGGAAGGGAGGCCGGGACGGTTCGCGAAGCTGGGCTGGGCCGGCTCGCGTGGGCTGATCCGCGTGCGGGGGAGAGAAAAAGAAGGGAAGAAGGTGGGCTGGTAGGCTTGTGGCCCATTAGGGGCGTTAGGGTTTAGCTATTAGGTTTGAATTTGATTTTGATTGCCCTTTTCAAATTCAAACCCCACACAATTAGATCCAACAAATTCGAAATCCAAGGCAAATTAAGATGCAATAACCGTTCAAACCAAGTCCATTCACAAAAATTTTGAAATCCACGAATTTTGTTAAATAATTCCTATAATTTCTAACGTGGAATGTTACATCAGGCGTAATTGGTTGTGGTTCATCAATCATGAGGAGTCAGCATTGGCAGTAGCTACAAAAGGAGATGTGATGGCAATTCTGCTACTCCACTGTCGGTTAGGACATGTATCTTTTGAAAGCTTGAATCGAAATATCCGGCTATGTTTGAGGGAGTGGACACAAGGAAACTTGTATGTGATGCATGTGAACTTGGCAAGCACACTAGATCCACCTATCCTAGTATTGGTTTTCGCAATTGTGAACCATTCATTCTAATACATTCAGATGTTTGGGGTCCTTGTTCGGTCACCTCTGTGAGTGGTGTCAAGTGGTTTGTTACCTTTATTGATTGTTATACACGGATGACTTGGATCTATATGCTTAAGCATAAGAATGAGGTGCTTCAGTGCTTTCAGAACTTTCATAAGTTGGTTGCTAATCAATTTAGTGCAAAGGTTCACATCATCTGTACTGATAATGGAACAGAGTATGTGAATAATGAATTCAGGTCATATACTTCAGATCAAGGAATTATTCATCAGACCACTTGTCCTAGGACTCCACCTTAGAATGGTGTAGCTGAGAGGAAAAATCGAGATCTGTTGGAGGTAGCAAGGTCTCTCATGTTTCATATGAATGTACCTAAGTATTTGTGGAGTGAGGCAGTGATGACAGCCACATACCTCATCAACCAAATGCATCCAGAATACTTGGTGTGAAGTCACCAGCTGAGCAATTGTTAGGTCAACGGGACTTTAAAGTTCCACCCAAGGTCTTTGGTTGTGTTTGCTTTGTAAAGGATCACCGGCCTACGGTGGGCAAATTGGATCCCCAAGCAGTCAAGTGTATATTTGTTGGCTATGCCTCCACCCAGAAAGGGTACAAGTGTTGGGATCCTATTGGCAGGAGACTGTTTGTGAGTATGGATGTGACATTTCGTGAGACAGAACCATACTACACAAAGAAGGGTGATCTTGATCAATTTCTAGAAGAATTCTCTCTAGTCAATGGAAGTGACTGTAGAGAGGGAGAGGATGATGGTGGGAGGTTAGTGGAGATGTGGCCAATGGAGGAGAGGTGATTGTCGGTGCCAGTGGAACCACAGGAGGGGCGATTGTCGGTGGTGCGGTCCCACAAGATATGGTGGAGGCAATGACTCAGAAGGAAGTGTCTAATGATGAGATAAGTTGTGGGAATGATAATCCAAGTAATGATGGTTAGGAGGAGGTGGAGGATGAGGAAGTTGTGGTTGTTGGAACAATTCCGTGTCCCACTAGAGATAAGAAGAATGATGAGCAAAGGGAAAAAGAACCCATAGTGTACCAACAAAGGCGGACTAAGAAGCAGGGGGAGCAACCACAACCTGAACAAGTGGAAGCTTCAGTCCCGATCCTCTCCCTGGACTCCTTTCCATCAAGCTCGCCTCCCATCAATGGTAATAATCCTTCCATCCTTGAACATGTAGAGTTGCCTCTTGCACAACGTAGAGATCCTAGAGTTAATGCTCGAAAACCTCCTCCTTGTTATGGCTTTGAAATGACATTGCTAAGTCTAGTGTCTCACCTGCATATAGAACATTTATTGCATCTTTACAAGCAGTGCCTATCCCAAAGGATTGGAGGTGGGCTAAGCAGGATCCAAGGTGGAAAGATGCAATGAAAGAAGAGCTACTTGCTCTTCAAATGAACAAGACATGGGAACTTGTTCATCTTCCAGAAGGAAAAAAGGCGGTGGGTTGCAAGTGGGTCTTCACGGTGAAACATACCCCTAAAGTGAAGGACAGGTGGATAGGTATAAAGCAAGATTGGTTGCAAAGGGATATAGTTAGACATATGGAATCGACTATGATGAAACCTTTGCACCTGTGGCAAAAATGGGCATAGTGAGGACTTTGGTCTCATGTGCAGCCAACTTCGGTTGGCCACTCCATCAGTTACATGTAAAAAATGCATTTCTTCATGGTGATCTGCAAGAAGAAGTTTATATGGAAATTCCACCTAGATTTGGGAATGAACAGACTTTGGGTAAGGTGTGCAAACTGAAGAAATCATTGTATGGTCTAGAGCAATCACCATGTGCACGGTTTGATAGATTTAGATGAACGGTGTGTGATATGGGATATTCTTAGTGTAATGGAGATCATACAGTCTTCTACAAACATCAGGGCTCTTGCATTACTATCCTGGCTGTTTATGTTGATGATATAGTGATCACTGGAGATGATGATGAGGAGATCAAGAGCCTGAAGGGAATGTTAGGTAAGGCCTTTGAGGTAAAGGATCTTGGACCGCTTCGATACTTTCTTGGGATAGAGATTGCCAGATCATCAAAAGGGATTATTCTCTCCCAAAGGAAGTATGTCCTTGATCTGTTGGTGGAGACGGGAATGCTTGGGTGTCGTCCGTGTGGCTCACCCATTGATAAGAATCACCAAATGTGTGTTTGAGTTGGGTGATCCTGTGGATCGGGAAAGATATCAGAGGTTGGTTGGTTGTTTGATATACCTTTGCCATACAAGGCATGACATTTCTTATGCGGTGAGTGTGGTGAGTAGGTATATGCATGATCCTAGAACTAGGCATATGGAGGCGGTTTATCAAATCCTGAGATATCTGAAGGGAACCCTTGGTAAGGGGTCATGGTTTAGAGCGAAGCAACACCTGAATCTGGAAGGCTATTGTGATGCTGATTGGGCAAACAGTAGGGATGATCGGAGATCCACATCTGGATATTGTGTGTTTGTCGGTGGTAATTTTGTTTCATGGAGAAGCAAGAAGCAAGTTGTGGTGTCACGGTCTGCTGCAGAGGCCGAACACAGGGCAATGGCCTTGGCTTTATGTGAGGTGATGTTCCGAAAGGGTCTTCTGAAGGAGCTTCGAGTATTGAAGAATGAGACTACGTTACTCCATTGTGATAATGTAGCAGCGATCAATATTGCAAATAATCCGGTTCAGTTTGACCGAATGAAGCATGTAGAGATTGACCGGTTCTTTATCAAGGAGAAGATGGACAGTGGGGCCTTAACGCTAGAGTATGTCTAAGTCTCGTGATCAATTTGCTGATTCTCACGAAAGGTTTAAGTCCTAAGGATAATAAGTCGGCATGTAACAAGATGGGCATGCTGAATATCTTTAGCCCATCTTGAGGGGGAGTGTTGGTGTATTGTTATAATTAGTGATATTGTAAGGACCATTGTGCAAAGTGTAGGAATAAAGAGAAGAGGAGGGTTGTGGGGAAGTTGACCAGCCAGAAAATTCCCCAATTCAACATATATGAAGGGATCATAAGATAAATTCAAGGTTATAATATGATAGAACCCGCTGGGGTTTGCTCCCGATCTTTCGATGAGAGTGGAGGATAACTCGATTTGAGGAGGATCGACGTTGTGCTGCCCGACTAAAACACCACAAGGGCTGCGTTGCGCTGCGCCTTAGCGATAGTTACACCGCCTCCAATTTGTGTTGTTCTTGCTGTGCCAAGAACAACCTTGGACCTGCAAGCAAATCGAAGAACAAGCAAGAACAAGAGGACAAGCAAACAGCACAAAGACCTTGCCCAAAGGATAAATCTGATACACACGAAGCTGGGGTTCTGAATCGAGCAAATCGGGTGGTCTAATCGACACACGCGTTTACAAGGAAGTAGCAACAGCTAAACTTACAACCAAACAAAACGCAAGTCTCAAATGGTGGCTGCTGGTGGTTTATATAGGTGGGGGGGCAGCCAAGAGGCATGGGAGGTGTAAACCCTAACTTAAAATGGGCCCCTAGTGGGCTGAACTAGATACAAGGGCCTCAGCCCAAGACTGGAAGACTGAACGTCATTTTGGCGATTCTGCTTAACTCCTTTGGAATTTTGTCTTGAGGTTGGATCCATCTGAAAATAGACTTCAGGAGCTTTCCAACAAGTACTCATGGGCTTCAAACAATATTCGGAGCTAAGAGTTATGGCCTTCCGAAGTTGCCCCTTCCTGGAGGTCCGAACTGGTATGGTCCGATTTGATCATCCACACTCGCTTTCTTGTCGTGTTTGCTCTCCCTCCAATCTGGTTCATGTCCCAAGTTCCTAAGAATAAGAAAAGCATCACAAGAATTTAGTAGTACCCCATTCATGGATGATGGTTTATGGACAGCGAGGAACGAGTTTACCTGATAATTTAGCTCTCGTGCACAAGCTCTTGTCATTGGTCCTTGCTGCGTAGTAGGCATGGGTGTATCGTTGGGAGGGATGTCCTCATCATCCTCCCCTTCTTGCATTTGAGTCGTCCTCAACTCAAGTTCATCTTCCTCACCCAAATATGGTTTCAAATCTGCAATGTTAAATGTGGGGCTAACCCCAAAATCTGGAGGCAATTCAAGTTTGTATGCATTATCATTGATCTTAGCTACAACTTTAAAAGGGCCATCAGCTCTCGGAAGCAACTTTGACTTCCTCAAATCAGGAAACCGATCCTTTCTCAAGTGCAGCCAAACCAAATCACCTGGTTCAAAAGTGACATGCTTCTTTCCTCTGCTACCAGCAAGTTTATATTTAGCATTCATGGTTTCTATGTTCTTCTTTGTGGTCTCATGCATTTTCAACATCAACTCACCATGTCGTTTAGCATCAAAATGCAATCTCTCAGAAGTTGGTAGAGGCAGCAAATCAATAGGGGCTCAAGGCGTAGAACCATAAACAATCTCAAAAGGGCTTTTTTTAGTAGTAGAATGTTGTGAACGGTTGTAAGCAAACTCAACATGAGTCAAATATTCTTCCCACATTTTTATGTTCTTTTTCAAAATAGCCCTAAGCATGGTAGATAAAGTTCTATTCACAACCTCAGTTTGTCCATCAGTTTGGAGATGACATGTAGTGGAAAATAGCAGCTTAGTACCTAATTTAGCCCACAAAGTTCTCCAAAAATGACTAAGAAATTTTGCATCACGATCTGAAACAATTGTGTTTGGCACACCATGCAGACGAACAATTTCACGAAAGAACAAATCAGCAACATGAGTAGCATTATCGGTCTTATGATATGGTATGAAATATGCCATCTTAGAAAATCTATCCACAACCACAAAAATACTATCCCTCCCCTTCTTTGTCCTAGGTAGTCCTAAAACAAAGTCCATTGAAATATCCTCCCATGGTGCATTAGGTACAGGTAGAGGCATGTACAAACCATGAGGATTAAGGCGTGACTTAGCTTTTTGGCATGTTGTGCAGCGAGCAACAAATCTCTCCACGTCTCTCCGCATCTTGGGCCAAAAGAAATGATCAGCAAGGATGTCTTCTATCTTCTTCACACCAAAGTGTCCCATCAGCCCTCCTCCATATGCTTCCTGCAGTAATAACAAATGGAGCTAGCTGGAATGCATAGCTTGTTAGCTCTAAAAACAAACCCATCAGTTAGGACAAATTTCTTCCAAGTTTTCCCCTCCTTACAGTTCAGCAACACATCCTTAAAATCATCATCATGAGCATATTGTGCTTTAATCGTTTCCAAGCCAAAAATTTTGCAATCAAGTTGGGACAGCATAGTGTAACGCCTAGACAAAGCATCAGCAATGACATTCTCCTTCCCTTTCTTGTGTTTGATGACATAAGGGAAAGATTCAATGAATTCAACCCATTTAGCATGCCTACGATTCAGTTTTGCTTGACTTGGAATGTGTTTTAAGGACTCATGATCAGAATGTATAACAAACTCTTTGGGCCACAAATAGTGCTGCCAAGTTTCCAAAGTTCGAACTAAAGCAAGCAAGTTCTTATCGTAAGTAGAATAGTTCAAGTTAGGTCCACTCAATTTGTCACTGAAATATGCTACAGGCTTACCATCTTGCAGCAGCACGCCACCCAACCCAATTCCACTAGCATCACATTCAAGTTCAAATGTTTTATTGAAATCTGGAAGTTGGAGCAAGGGTGCATGAGTTAACTTATCTTTGAGCACGCTGAAAGCATCCTGTTGAGCTGCAGCCCAATTGGAGGTTGTACTCTTCTTAGTGAGTTCATGCAACGGGGCTGCAATGGTGCTAAAGTCCTTCACAAAGCGACGATAAAATCTAGCAAGTCCTAGAAAGCTTCGCACTTGGGTGACCGTTGTGGGAACCGGCCAGCTGTGAATGGCTTCAACCTTGGCTTGATCGACTTGAATTCCCTGCGGTCTCACAACATAGCCAAGAAAAGAGACTCGATCTGTGCAAAAGGTGCACTTCTCAAGGTTACCAAACAAACGTGCATCACGGAGAGCATCCAAAACAGCACGCAAATGATCAAGATGGTCTTCTAGTGATTTGCTATAGATCAGAATGTCATCAAAATATACCACAACAAATCTGCCAATGAAAGCGCGTAAAACTTCATTCATTAATCTCATGAAAGTGTTGGGTGCATTAGTGAGACCAAAAGGCATGACTAACCACTCATATAGACCGAATTTAGTTCTAAACGTTGTTTTCCATTCATCTCCTAACTTCATGCGAATCTGGTGGTAACCACTACGCAAATCAATTTTCGAGAACACAATTGAGCCACTCAATTCATCAAGCATATCATCTAGCCTAGGGATTGGATGATGATATCTAATTGTTATATTATTAATCGCTCGGCAATCTACACACATGCGTCAAGATCCATCTTTCTTAGGAACCAAAAGGACAGGAACAGCGCAGGGGCTCAGAGACTCATGCACGTAACCTTTGTCGAGCAATTCTTGCACTTGCACGTAACGATTGGGCAAGGAGGCCCCGGGAATAAGGTCAATCTGGTGGCACGAATTGGTGGCAGCCCCGGTGGCACCTCCTTTGGAAAAACATCCGCATACTCCTGCAAAAGGTTAGTGACAACAGGGGGCAAGGAAAGAGGTATGTCCTGAAGTGAAAACAAGGTTTGTTTGCAAATCAAGGCATAGCAAACAGCAGTGGTAGCATCAATCTCATCCAAATCAGATTTAGTAGCAATGAAATATGCCCCTTTCAGCTTGATCTCATTTCTGTTATCATGAACAGATTTGGCACTTCTCTTTTTGTGCTTCTCAAGTTCATTTGCCACAATCTGATTTTCACTTTTAGCCTGTTCCTGATTCTTCATTTTACTAGCTCTAGTAAGTTCATCTTTTAAAATTGCTTCGGGAGACATTGGATGCAACACAATCCATTTATCATGGTATTGGAAGGAATACTGATTTGATCTACCATGATGCATAGAATCTTTATCAAATTGCCATGGCCTTCCTAGCAGAATACTACATGCTTGCATTGGCATAGCATCACATTCAACAACATCTTTATAGGATCCGATGGCAAGATTAATTCGCACAAGTTTTGTTACCTTTGCCTTACCGGTGTTATTCAGCCATTGAATGCAATATGGATGCGGGTGTGGTTGGGTGGTAAGCGCAAGCTTCTCCACCATGTCGCTGCTGGCCAAGTTGTTGCAGCTACTGTGACAGTTCATGTATTTGTAACCTAGGCACATTATTTATTAGTGTGAAGTATGTGTTTGTTAGTGTAAAGCTTGTGTATGTTTATGTAAAGCTTTTGAAAATTTAAAGTGCAAGTAAAAGGGGTATTTTTATAATTACAGAAAAACCTAGGGTTGTTTTTGCAAAATGTATTTGGATAGGAGGTAATTTCAAAATAAGTGAAGGGTGGTTTTGCAAACATATTTTTCTTACTTTATCCCCTGTAAAAAATATATATTTATCCAAAAGTTTTATTTGAAATGTATGTGTTGAATTGTATAAAAATTTGGGTAAAGTTGTGAAAATAAGGTTATTTATGTAATTTTATAAAAGTACAAGTCCTTTTATGTAAGTAGTTAAATTACAAAAGTAACTTTTAAAGTTACTTAGGGCTAAAGTGTAAAAGGTGCAAGTCATCATGACATGTCTATCCAATCATTATGACGTGTCTATCCCGTCATCATGACGTGTCATAAATGCTTGCATTTAGGTCCTAAATGTTTTGGAGTTACACTTTTTTGGATAAAAGTAATTCAAATCCAACTTTTGTTCAAAATTTAACGTCTAAAGATATAAGTTTTGAGTTTTTGAACTTGAGCCCTAAAGCAATGTTGTAGAGTTTGAAAAACTCTCCAACTTTCGTTTTGGGCATTTCTTCATTAGGGTTTTAGATTAATGAGAAATTTGACTTTACAGAGAGGTCCCTGTATTTTCTAAATTTATGCACAAGTCCTTGGGAGAAATCCATTTCTCCTTCTCCTCTGTTTTTCCCCTCTCTATGTTCTTCCTCTACCCGGTGAACCTCTCCAGTCCCACCTCACTGTCCTTTCCACACCGGAACCTCGCCACCGTCGAGCTCTTCTCGTCGCCGATCCTGTTCACCGCGGGAATTCACTTTCCGCCTGTTCTCCTCTACAACCAAGGCTACCCCAAGGTTTGCCCTGACCCCCTGAATCTTCCTAGCACCGGCGACCCCTTTTCCCGGAACATCATCGTTATCTTCCTATTCTCTGTTTTCCTCGACCAGGCACTTAATTGCTTCGATTAAAAAGTTCTAAGGTGTTCTCTGTAAAATTTCCAGAGCTTTCTTTATTTCAAATCAGTGAACTTCTACATTCCATAGAAATTCGTAAGAAGTTCATAAAAATACAAAATTAGTTTTGTTTGAAACTTTAGGTCAAAATCTACAAGTTTTATGTTGTGATCTTGAGTTGAAAGTCTTTAATTTGTGGTCTAGGTTAAATATTAGGAAATAAATGCTTTACTTGTACCCTAAGTCCTGTGTATTGCCTTTGGTGTAGAATGATCTGGAGATCGTATTTTGAGAGGGGTCCCTGTCCTCCCTTATATATCCGAGAGACCAGGGTTACAAAGATACTAATCAACACCAGCTAAGGAATCGTACCAGAACATGTCTCGAGTAGATTCCCTCTATATCGGTTAGCTCTATCTCCTACTTAAATGGGATAAATAAGAGATAAACGAGATAAATAAGAGATAAGACGGCCTTAATCTCTTAAACCTCTTTAAACTACGTTATGTACACAGCCCCGTGGCCCCGGGTCTGACAAGCCTCCGAGCTCTTCGTAGCTGAGTACTGCAGACTCATCGAGTACTTTCGAAGTAGTCCTCGACTTCTTTTGAAGCTCCGTCTTGAAGTCCTTCTTCGAGTACTTACTTGGCTGCATCGAAGCTATGAGGTGCTCATGCTCCGAATTTTATTCCTGTTATGGTGTGCGATTGAAAAATCGCACTCCATATGGAGGAGCCCCCGAGCCTTAGATTGAATTGGAGAATCAGGCTGAGGGTCACATTAGTCTTGAATCCTCCTTACTTACTCTTTCAATTAAATTTGAAAAAATAAGTAGCTGATGCCACGTATCCCGCAGCCCCCGAGTCTTGAATCCAAATCCCCTAAGTTTGGAGATAAGGATCCAAAAGCCGTGGCAGGCGAGCTAAAAATATCAACTTGATGACTTACCAAAATGATGATACAAATGATGGAAATTAGATCATGAATTCGAAAAACCCCTTTTTTTGGGCTCATGAACCTTGAAAAAATGATTAATCGAATATTTAATCCAAACAATCCACCAAATGACTCCTCATATTCGGAATATTCCCAAAAACGACTCTTGAACTTCGGAACACCAAACTTTTCCCCAACCGCTGGTTATTTAACCCCGCGGCAGCAGTGAGAAAAAACTGTGCTTCCAATATGCAATCTGCCCAAAGCGAGAAAAATCCCCAAATCGAGCCGTGCGCCCGTCGCCGCCCTCCCGGCGAAATCCTTCCGCCCAGATCTCCCCACCCCTCTCCCCGCAGCCCCCGAGCGACTCGTGGCGAACGGATCGGAGATGGCGCCCAAGAGATCAGAGCTGGAAGGGAAGAGGAAGGAGGCGCAGTGTTCCCACCATGATCTTGATAGGCTAGTTTCCGAGGGGTTGCTGCAAGAGAAGAATCTTGTCAACTGGCGCCCCCCTCTCCGTGAACCTTTCCCCATGGAAAATGTTGACGAAATCATCACATTTCACCATTTTGCGAACGGGGATTGGCCCTCCCCTCTTGTTCTTTCTTCCGCGGCCTTCTGTATTACTACGGGCTTGAGCTCCATCATCTCAACCCGAATTCCATCTGCCACATTTCAATTTTCATCTATTTCTGCGAAGCTTTCCTCGGAATCGAACCCCACTGGGATCTTTTCCGCTTCCTCTTCCGCATCAAACCATAGCCCACCTCGAAAAACCTTTCCGTTGCAGGGGGCGCCGGCATCCAACTGTGTCAGCAGGCTGGCGACAAATATCTATCATACAAATTCCCCTCCAACCTTCCCGGGTGGAAAAATCACTGGTTCTATATCGAGAATCATGCTCCCCAACTCCCAGCAAAATCAAACAGGCCGCCTGTAGTGAGGTCGGAGTGGAATCTTGAACTTTCTAGTGGAGACATGCTTCAAGTCAGGGAACTGCTGGACATCATAGAGGCGCAGAAGATGATGGGAGTGACCGGTGCCTCCGTCATGTTCGCATTTTTCAAACGCCGCGTCCAGCCGATCCAACAACGCCACCGACTTGGATTCGAGTACACAGGCTCTGCTGATCCTTCTCGCATGTGCGCAGAGGAACTATCAGACGAAGCCGCACTCCTCCGAGTCCATCGGGTGTTACTGGACGTGGACGCCGTGCCTTACGTGCCTGAGTTGTTTTCCGCTGGGAATCCGCCCAAACCGGTGAGTATTCGACTACTTTTTGTTGAAGACGAACTCTGTTCTGCCGCTGCTAACTGAAAGCCTTCTGCAGGGACTCACAGAACTATACCGCAGCTACCCGCCACGACCCGACATCCCCCGGCCGGACCACCTCCTCCCCAGCGCCGCTGTCGAAGCAAAGAGGGCTCGCATAGCCCAGGCTCTGCATAGCAGCGACTCCACAGAGGACGAGAGCCCCCTGGTGGAGGAAGAAGCCGAAGGAGAGGCGAGAAGGGACAGCTCCTTCGGGCCAGCCGTGGAGTTGACCGAAACTCTACCTTCGGTGCCGCAGGGTCATCGGTTGATGCGGAAGCGGAAAGCTGAAGCAGTCGAATCTTCCAGGTATTGATTTGGTGCTATGGTGAATTACTGAACATCAATATTGTTATACGCTGAGGGGTATGCCCAAGGTGGTAACATCAATTTGGTCCCTATCTAGCGCGCGAGCTGTCGGTGTTTAACTGGCTGCCCACTGAGGGGTATGCCCAAGGTGGTAAGTTTTGGGTGAGGGGACGCCGAGATCAGGAACTCGAAGGTGCAAGGAACACAAAGCTTAGACAGGTTTGGGCCGCCAGATGCGTAATACCCTACGTCCTGTGTGGTGGTTTGTATTACCTTTGGTGTAGAATGATCTGGAGATCGTGTTTTGAGAGGGGTCCTGTCCTCCCTTATATATCCGAGAGGCCTGGGTTACAAAGATACTAACCAACACCAGCTAAGGAATCCTACCAGAACATGTCTCGAGTAGATTCCCTCTGTATCGATTAGCTCTATCTCCTACTTAAACGGGATAAATAAGAGATAAACGAGATAAATAAGAGATAAGACGGACTTAATCTCTTAAACCTCTTTAAACTACGTTATGTACACAGCCCTGTGGCCCCGGGTCTGACACAAGATATAGGACTGTTTTCTTCCAGTTGTCAGATCTGGGAAGATGGATTCGTGGTGGCAGAAATGACAGCGGAAATATGAATAGATTTGTTGGATTTCGTGGTGACTAAAATGTGACTAGAACTCAAAACTCTAAAGATTGAACCACTAAGAACCAGCAACTAGCCCAAACAATGCAACTGAAAACTCAACAAGCAAAGAACTAAGCAAAACAGCAAAAGCTCAAACTTGTTGTTGGGATTTTCAGATCTAGCCTATTTTTGTGTAGTTTTCTAGACTGTAGGTAAAGGGATTGGTAGAATCTCTCATCGAAAAAACCTTGCTCTGATTACCACATGATGGAACCCGCTGGGGTTTGCTCCCGAGCTTTCGATGAGAGTGGGGGATAACTGGATTTGAGGAGGATCGACGTTGTGCTGTCCGACTGCAACACCACAAGGGCTGCGCTGCGCCTTAGCGACAGTTACACCGCCTCCAATTTGTGTTGTTCTTGCTGTGCCAAGAACAAGCTTGAACCTGCAAGCAAATCGAAGAACAAGCAAGAACAAGTAGACAAGCAAACAGCACACAGAACTTGCCCAAAAGATAAATCTGATACACACGAAGTTGGGGTTCTGAATCGAGCAAATCGGGTGGTCCAATCGACACACGCATTTACAAGGAAGTAGCAACAGCTAAACTTACAACCAAACAAAACCTAAGTCTCAAATGGTGGCTGCTGGTGGTTTATATAGGTGGAGGGGGGCAGCCAAGAGGCGTGGGGGGTGTAAACCCTAACTTAAAATGGGCCCCAAGTGGGCTGAACTAGATACAAGGGCCTCAGCCCAAGACTGGAAGACTGAACGTCATTTTGGCGATTCTGCTTAACTCCTTTGGAATTTCGTCTTGAGGTTGGATCCATTTGAAAGTAGACTTCAGGAGCTTTCCAACAAGTACTCATGGGCTTCAAACAATATTCGGAGCTAAGAGTTATGGCCTTCCGAAGTTGCCCCTTCCTGGAGGTCCGAACTGGTATGGTCCAATCTGATCATCCACACTCGCTTTCTTATCGTGTTTGCTCTCCCTCCAATCTGTTTCATGTCCCAAGTTCCTAAGAATAAGAAAAGCATCACAAGAATTTAGTAGTACCCCATTCATGGATGATGGTTTATGGACAGCGAGGAACGAGTTTACTTGATAATTTAGCTCTCGTGCACGAGCTCTTGTCATTGGTCCTTGCTGCGTAGTAAGCATGGGTCTATCGTTGGGAGGGATGTCCTCATCATAATAGGCTTCCTATATTTTGGTAATGAGAACCCAAATACTTTCTAATGTGCTTCTTTCACATTTGGTATTTTTCAGTTGCTGCTACTCGCGATCAAAACTATCAACCACATCTGAATTTTGTGATGATACAAACTATCTTAGTTCTTATACTCAGTATCTTTTGCAGGGCACCTGAGATCAGCTGCAGTTGGAATAACCTGTTTTGCTAAGCAAACTGTTACCGCCACGCCTTTATCATCTAGTTTGGAGGAGGGCAAAAGAAATGAGCCTGTAGTCAAAATGTGTGGCATTACATCTGCCAAGGATGCCGCAATGGCTGCAAAGGCTGGTCCTAAACTTATTGGGATGATTCTCTGGCCCAATTCCAAACGCTCAGTCCCATTATCGGAGGCCAAGGAGATATCCAGAGTAGCCAAATCATATGGGGCTGAACCAGTTGGCGTGTTTGTGGATGATGATGAGGAGACCATCTTGAGAGCATCCAATTCATGCGACCTTGAACTTATCCAGGTACATCTTCTTGTGTCAAGCACCTTGGCACTCAACGACGGCGGCCCGCGACTCCGTAGTTCGTAGTCGCGCTCCAGACCTCACCGCGAGGTTATACCCCTCCGCAGGTGGCTTAACGAGAGTAGAGGTAGGGAATTAGATGATAATTCATTGCTTGCCTTCATTGTTTGGAGTACAGGGAATATATGAGCCAATCGGCTAACAAACTTGGAAATAAACGATCCTAATTTTAAGGCCTAATCTCCTCCTAGCCACTGGGTCCGGACCTGCCATCCTTGTCCGCGGTGACCGCGGCCCTTGCCGCGTCGCGCGCTGCAGCTCGCTCTGCTGTCCTGTGGATGTCACGCGCCCTGCGCTGCCTTGCATATGTTCTACCCCACATGACATCTCTCCCCTCCTCGAGAAGCAGCTCGTCCTCGAGCTGGAAGTGTGGAAACTGGTCGCAGAACATGGCGAGATCTTCCCAGGTGGCCGATTCCACGGTTCACCCCGCCAATGGACGAGCAACTGGCGAACGCCGCGCGCCAAGCGAGCCCGCTCAACCCGAGCCGGCTCTGGAGTTACCACTCCATGGTGGATGTGTGGTAGTGCCGGTGGAGTCAACGGAGGCACGCCGTTGAACTTCTTGAGGGCGCTCACATGGAATACGTCATGGATACGAGCCTACGGCGGAAGGTCCAAACGTACAGCCACGTCGTTGATCAGCTCGGCGATGCGGTAGGGCCCGATGTAGCACGGCTTCAGCTTGCCCGTAGTAGCCTGTGATAGGGAGGACATGGTGCACTGTCGGAGGCGTAGCAACGCCCAATCGCCCACCTGATAAGATACTTGTCGATTATGCCGGTCATAGTGGTGCTTCTGAACAATCTGCGCATGTTCCAGGCGATAGCGGACGTCGGCGAGAAAGGCGTCGCGTTCCTCCATGTCACGAGCCACGGCAGCAACCTGAGTCTCTCCCGGCTCGTAGGAACGGATGGTGGGTGGGTCGCGGCCGTACACCACTTGGAACGGAGTCTCCCGGAGCGAGTACTGGTAGGCCGTGTTATACACGTACTCCGCCCAGGGAAGCCACTGCAACCACTGCCGGGGTCGGTCTCCCGTGAAGCACCGCAGATACATGATGATGACGTGGTTGGCCGCCTCCGTCTGGCCGTCAGACTGGGGGTGAAAGGTGGACGTCATGTGCAGCTTGGTGCCCATCAGCCGCATGAGCTCGCGACAAAACCGTGAAGTGAACACTGGGTCACGGTCCGAGACGACAGACTGCGGCATGTCGTGGAGGCGCACAATGTCATTGAAGAACGCGTGGACCACGGTCTCGGTGGTGTATGGGTGCACCAAGGGAAGAAAGTGGCAGTACTTGCTGAAGCGGTCGACGACGGAGAGGATCACCGACTTGCTGTTCACTCGCGGCAAGGCCTCCACAAAATCAAGGCCGATGTCAGCCCAAACAATGTAGGGATGGGCAGCGGCAGAAGAAGCCCTGCGGGGTGGAGGTGCTCCGATTTGTATCTCTGGCAGGTGATGCAGTCCCGGACAAAATCCTGCACACAGCGACGCATGTTGGGAAAATGAAAATCGCAGCGGAGTCGATGCAGCGTGCGCTAGACACCCTCGTGTCCGTCGTCGTGGACGGCCGCCATGATCTCCTGTAGCAGCGGCGAGGCCGGCGGTATGTACAGCCGCCCGTCGTAGGTGACCATGCCGTCGGAGATCGCCCACGGTGCGGCTTGCGTACCCGCACAGATCGCGTCGTGGGTAGCCACCAAGGCCGGATCCATGGCCTAGGCGTGGCGTAGGCGGCTGATGAAGTCGAAGCGGGGGCCCGAGACTGCCATGCGCGTGCCCGTAGAGTCCTCCTCGGTGTCACGGCGTGAGAGGGCGTCGGCCACCGTGTTCGTCGCGCCAGACTTGTACTCGACGGTGAAATCAAAGCCCAGCAGCTTACCGACCCAGTGATGCTGGGGAATAGTCGTGAGTCGCTGGTCGAGGAGGTACTTGAGAGATTGTAGTGGTCCGTCTTGACGATGAAGCGGCGCCGCCATAGGTACGGTCGCCAATGGCGGACAGCGAGGACGAGACCGATCAGCTCCCGCTCATAAGCTGCCAGGGAACGGTGACGAGGGGCCACCGGCCGGCTGAAGAAAGCAATCGGGTGTGCCTCCTGGATGAGCACCGCCCCGAAGCCATAAGTGGACGCGTCACACTCCACGATGAAGGGCTTGGAGAAGTCTGGCAGGGCCAGCACCGGAGCTGACGTCACCGCTCCTTTGAGGGCTGTGAAGGCCGCTGCGGCTGCGTCAGTCCATGTGAACCCCTCCTTCTTCAGGAGCGCAGTGAGGGGTGTGGCGATGGCGCCGTAGTTATGGACGAATTTTCTGTAGTATCCCGCCATCCCGAGGAAGCCGCGCACTGCGCGCGCAGAACGGGGTCGTGGCCACTCATGGATGGCCTGGACCTTGGCGGGATCCATCGCCACGCCGGCTGCAGAGATGATATGGCCGAGGTAGCCGACAGAGTCGACGCCGAACGAGCACTTGGGCCTCTTCACAAAGAGGCGCTGTTGGCGTAGAAGGGTGAGGACGATGCGGAGGTGTCGAAGGTGGTCCGCCCAGCTAGTGCTGTAAATCAAAATATCGTCGAAGAAAATGAGAACAAACCGGCGGAGGTGAGCGTGGAGCACGTCGTTCATGAGCGCTTGGAAAGTCGCTAGGGCATTGCACAGCCCGAACGGCATGACCAGGAACTCGTAGAGGCCATCATGGGTGCGGAACGCCATCTTGTGGACGTCCTCCGGCGGCAACCGCACCTGGTGGTACCCCGACCGAAGGTCGAGCTTGGTGAAGAAGCGCGCGCCATGGAGCTCGTCCAGGAGTTCATCGACGACGGGAATGGGGAACGCGTCCTTGACGGTGAGGGCGTTCAGGGCACGGTAGTCGACGCAGAAACGCCATGAGCCGTCAGCCTTCTTGACGAGGAGGACCATTGAGGAGAACGCCGAGTCACTGCGGCGGACGATGCCCTGGTTGATCATGGTGGCGCATTGCCGCTCCAGCTCATCCTTGTGGGCCGCCGGGTAACGGTAGGGGCGGACGGCCACAGGAGGAGTGTCCGGCTTGAGGACGACGCTGTGGTCGCGGGCGCGGGGTAGGGGAAGTCCCACGGGCTCGGCGAAGACGTCCTCAAAGGTGGCCAACAGCTCATCGAGGAGGGACGTGCTGGCCGTCGCGGAGTGGAGCCCGGGAGCGCTAGAGGACGGCACCCCGGTCCAGCAGAAGTCACGCCCCTGTAGCTGGAACGACATGGTGTGCTTGGTGAAGTCCCAGCGAATCGGCCCGAGGGTGGCCATCCATTGGGTGCCCAGCACCAGATCGTATCCTGCAAGGGGCATGACAAAGAGGTCGATGTTGAAGGCAGTGCTGTCGACGGAGACTGGTGCGGCCCGAATGACACCAAGGCACGTGATCCGCTCGCCATTAGCCACGATCGCCGTTAGTCGAAGACGGGGCTGGACCGTCAGCCCGGTGCGTGGCGCGGCACTGGCTGCAATGAAGTTGTGGGTAGACCCACTGTCGAGGAGGGTGACGAGTGTGGTCCCACCTAGCGAGACAGCGATCTACAACGTCCCGCCGAACGGCACACCAGCTACCGCGTGCAGGGAGAAGATCGGCGACTCCGTCTCCTGCTCGTCGGTCGCTGCTGCTTCATCAGCGTCGAAGATCTCCACGCCACCGATGTGGAAGATGCGCCGTCAGACGCAATTGTGCCCCCTGGAGTACTTTTCGTTGCAATTGTAGCAGAGGCCCAATCGGCGGCGCTCCTCCTGCTCTTCCTTGGAGAGGCGCTTCACCGGTCGGCCCTCTCCTTGGTGCGCGGGCACTGGTGTCGGTCCGGTGGCAGCCGGGGGCGCCGGGAGGCACGGACGCGATCCCAGTGCGCCCAAGATGCCACACGCAGGGACCCGGGCCGGGGCGGCGGTGTACTGTTCCATGAGCTCGAACTGCCGGGCAAGGCTCATGGTGGCCGCAAGAGTTTGCAGGTTTTGCATATGGACCTGGAGGCTGAGCGGTGGCAAGAGCCCCCCCGTGAAGAGCTGAACCCTCTGTGCCTCGTCAAGGCTGTCGGGTTTTATCCGGCTGCCCACCGAGGGGTATACCCAAGGTGGTAGGTTTTGGGTTAGGATGCGCCGAGATCAGGAACTCGAAGGTGCCGACAACACAAGATTTAGACAGGTTCAGGCCGCAATATGCGTAATGCCCTACGTCCTGTATGATGGTTTGTATTGCCTTGATGTTGATCTGGTGATCTTGGTTTTGAGGGGGTCCCTGCCCGCCCTTATATATCCGGGAGGACAGGGTTACATGAATCCTAGCGTGATACTAGCTTAGAAATCGTACTCAAGTACAACTCGAGTTGTTTTCTTCTATATCGACTAGTTCTACTCCGCATGCGGGTAGAATACAATATAAACAAGGTACAGGACACGCCCTATCCCCTAGCCCAATACGGACTCCTTGATGTACACAGCTCCGTGGCCCCGGGTCTGACAAGCCCCCGAGCTCTTCGTAGCTGAGTACTGCAGGCTCTTCGAGTACTTCTGAAGCAATCTTCGACATCTTTCGAAGCTCCGTCTTGAAATTTCTCTTCTAGTACTCTTCTGATTGCATCGAAGCTATGAGGTGCTCATGCCCCTAATTCTTTTTTCTGTATGGGGTGCGATGAATAATCGCACTCCATATGGAGTAGCCCCCGAGCCTTAGGTTGAATCAAAGAATCAAGCTGAGGATCAAACTAGTCTTGAATCTTTTCTTCTTATCCTTCGAGTACTTTCGAAAAATAAGTAATCGATGCCACGTGTCTCACAGCCCCCGAGCCTTGAATCCAAATCTCTCAAATTTTGGAAAAAAGGATCCCAAAGGTTGTGGCAAAAATATTCCCTGTCGAGAAAATATAGTTCAGGATGATGTAATTGGCAGAAATTGAACTCGAAATTCGAAAAACCTCTTTTTTCGGGACAATTAACCCTGAAAAAATGGTTAATCAAATAACTGCCCAAGAAATTCACCAAAAACCGCTCGTATTCCAAGTATTCCTCTTATGCGACGCTTCATCTTTTGCACAGTAAACCACTGCCTGACCGCTGGTTATTTAACCTCGCAGTCAGTTAGGGTTTTTCCCATGCCTTCAGATCTTACATCGCTGCCAAACAAAACCCCGATTGGATCTCACCTTGCCGTCACCCCTCCACCGCCCTGCGTAGTCGAAATCCTTCGGGCCTACGACCGTAGCCCCCGAGCATTGTGTGAACAGCTCGTGGCTTAATAAACTCGAAATGGCGCCGAAGAAAACCAACCAGAAGGACTTGAAAGAAGCGCAAGCGGCAACCGGCGAGTGGACAATTAGTAAGTGTTCTCGCCACAATCTCGCAAATTTGCTGTTGGGGGGCCTTCTGCAAGAAAGGGATCTCATCAATTGGCGCCTTCCCTTTCGCGACCCCTTTCCCATGGAAAATGTCGACGAAATTGTCTCTTTTTGTTCTTTTTCTGAACGGGGATTGGCCCTCCCCACTTGTTCGTTCTTCCGTGGCCTCCTTTATTTCTACAGGATTGAGCTGCAACACCTCAACCCTAACTCAATTTGCCACATCTCCATTTTCATCCACTTCTGTGAAGCCTTCCTCGGAATTGAGCCCCATTGGGCTCTTTTCCGTTATCTTTTCCGCATGAAGCCGCAGCCCACCTCAAAAGATCCATCTGCGATAGGGGGCGCTGGCATCCAGCTTAGGCAACATACCAGTAAAAAATACATATCTTACAAATTCCCGTCCAATGTCCCTGGGTGGAAGCAGCAATGGTTCTATATTGCAAACCACGCCCCCCAACTCCCTGAGCGTTCAGGCAGATCTCCCGTTCAGCGCCCCGAGTGGACCCTGGAGCTTGCTCAGGCAGAGATGGACCAGGTGAAGGAGCTGCTAGAGTTGATCACCGCGCACAAGGAGGCGGGGGTAACCGGGGCATCCGTAATGATGTCATTCTTCAAGCGCCAAATCCAACCCATCCAACAGCGCCACACATTAGGATTCGAGTACATGGGAACTGAAGACCCATCTCGTATGTGCGCAGAGGAACTCAGAGACGACGCAGCGCTTGTTCGCTTCACGCGAATTCTACTGGACGTGGAAACCGTTCCATACGTTCACGCAGGATTTTCAGCCCAGAACCGGCCACCATCAGTAAGTAATCGACTTCTCGACTTCCTTTGTGATGTTGTAAAGTATAACTGACTGATAAACTTGTTACAGGATCGAACGGCGTTATACCGGAATTACCCGCCGCAGCCTGATCTGCCCCGACCATATCACTTGTTGCCCAGCGCCGCGGCCGAAGCAAAAAAAATGAAGAGCGCTGGCAACGAGTCGACCGAGAGCAGCAGGCCAAACGAGAGAAGGGCGCAAGCAGACAACTCCTCCGGATCATCTGTGGAGTGGTCTGACGACGCGCCTCTGATCCCTCGGCGGCGTCGGGAGATGCAGAAATGTAAAGCCGGCGCCACTGACCTTGCCAGGTAAGTGCCTATCAAGCTGTGAAGTTATCGAGTTGTTCTGCTGAATACTGATAACACTGTTTTGTAGTCCTTCATCTTCTTTGCCCAGCCCCAGCGACGGAAGGTAGTCGAGATACCCTCAACCGAGGATGATGCACCAGCAGTCGTGTCTGCGAGAGCTGCTGAGGCAGACCCGTCATCCTCTCCTGCAAACGACATAACCATCACCGTGGCAGGCGCTGCATCGGGGCAGCTCGCGCCCTCGACTGAAGCAGCTCCGCCGCCAGCAGTGAGTTCCGTGGCCATCGCCACGCCAGCGCTGCCAGCCCCCTCGACTTGTATACCTGCACCTCCAGCCGCAAGCGCCGTGGTGAAGAGGCCATTGAAACTGGAGTTGAGGAAACCAACGATAATCCGATCCCAAGTGTAAGTAATGCTCTGGATCTTGCCATTTGCCATGTGTGGTAATCACAGTAATGATGCTTTACTGCTGTCTTGAACAGATCAGCAGCAGCGGTGACGCTGGACGAGCCAGAACTCGAGTTGGCTCCTCCAGCCCCCGAGCCCTTGCCCGAGCAAGTCAACGCACCGGAGCCAGCAGAGGGAGCAGATGTGGCCCTGCCTGACTCACCGCCGCCCGAGCTCCAGCGCGCGGAACTCGAAACCACTGGCGATGAGCAAGTCGAAACCGCCGTTACCGTACCCGCCGAGGTTGCAGGTAGATGATCCAGCTGCCTTCTGCCATAATCATCGCTGTGTTAAACACTTGTTTGTTGCAGAGACCACGCAGCCATCAGTCTTGGAGGGTGCGGGTACTCCTGGCGAAGCAACCGTGCTGCCAACCCCTGGAGGAGAGATCGACGACACACTCCAAGTGATGCGCCTCCCGAGGGACGACCTAAGCCGCGTGCGGCAGATGATCAAGGCGATCGATAAGTTTGCCCTGGTAAATCTTGACGAAACCATTGGTGGCTGTATGGTCGAGTTGTCTGTCTCTGACGTTCGGAAACGTGCAGGATATGAGCCAGAAAGCTGATGAGCGGGCTGTGAAGCTGGAAGAGTCCGCCAAGCATATTGACGAGCTAATGCAGGAGCGGGCCGGCTTCGAGCAGACCATCACCGAGCTCCAAGGCCGACTCAAGGAGCAGCGAAAATCCCATCAAGTTACGTTGAGTTTCATTCTCGAAAGCGTACCCATAGTCAATAACTCCATGGTCTGAAACCTGCTTATCACCGCAGAACTTAAAAAACTCTTAAATTATAAAGAGGGGTTGCTTACTGATTTGAAGAACATGCTGAATCGCCGCGCAGATGAAGTCGAGAGTCTGTGGAAGGTGATGGCCAACACAGAGAAACAGTTCGTCGACTGCCTTCAGCAGATCAAGACTCTAGGCGAGGAGAAGGAGCGGCGCCAGAAGGAACTCGACGACTTAAAGGCAGCAGCCTAGGAACTCGTGGAGATGGTGGACCCTTGGGAAGACGGCGCTGAAAATGAGCCACCGCTGCTGGATCAACTTCGCGGGGCACTGCAAAAGATCCTCAACTTCGTCACCGAGGCCGCCACAACATACGTGGGTCATGCTTTAGGCCTTGTGAAGTCCTTCTGGCCAAAGGCTCGGCTAGAAGTACTCGCAGGGGCACAGCTGCTGATTGTACTGATGAAAACTTTCGCGAGCACTTGCTAGAGGTCCGGCCAGTAGCTGAAAATATTGTAGAAAACATGGTCCAAGATTGAACCGTTAGTGTTTATGACGTTTGTAATATAAGAAACCACCTTAGTCCTCCTGTGGCCTTATATGAAGTCTGAGAGCCCCGTCTGCTCTGTAGTGGGGACATGCTACCTCTGAGTGTAGCGACTCAGAAAGTAGTCGATATAGCTCGTGAGCTCATCGGGTAGGCTAGATAAGATCCGACCGAGGGGACCCAACATGCTCGGAACGCGCGGTTTGTGGCGCGACGACTAGGATGCCTCATAGCAAACACTCGAGAACTACCCTGAGTGCGACGACTTCACGAGTAGTCGATATGGCCCATCATGTGGACATGTCAGACAAGTTAGATAGAACCCGAGCCAGACGGGCCTAACTAGTTTGAAAGAAACACGATTGTTATCGCGTCGACCCATATGCCTATAGCAAGTAGTCGATTTGTATAACACTTGAACGTGGCCAAAGCCTCCGCATTGTATTCAAGAATTTACATTTCGGGTTGTGTGGCACAAAGCCGCCATATTGACCCAGAAAAGAAAAATGTGCCCTTGGTGCGTACAGGAATTGAAAACGAGTCTGCTTAGGGGTAGAACCGTCGCAGGTGTTGGATATTCCATGAATTGGGTACATCCTGACCGTCGGGGTGTTGTAGTCGATAAGATCCTGGTCTTGTAAACCTCGTGACAATGAACGGTCCTTCCCATCGTGAGTTAAGCTTGTGCAAACCCGACTCATCCTAAACACGACGAAGGACGAGGTCGCCTATGCTAAACGACCGTTCCTTAATATTGCGATCATGGTATCGCCAGATCCCCTGTAGGTAACAGGCTGACTGAACGAGAGCAGAGCAGCGAGCCTCTTCGACAGAATCCAGCTCCAGCTGTCGTGCTTCGTCCGCCTCGCCTTCTTTATACATCTCGACCCTTGGGGATTTCCACATGATGTCCGCTGGAAGAATCGCCTCAGAGCCGTAGACAAGAAAGAACGGGGTCTGCCCTGTAGCTTTGGATGGTTGAGTCCTGAGCCCCCAGATGACATGTGGCAACTCGTGTATCCACTTCCCGCCCTTTTTGGTATTGGCGTCATAAAGCCTTTTCTTGAGACCATCAATGATCAAGCCATTTGCCCGCTCGACTTGCCCATTTGCCCTTGGGTGTGCCACCGAAACATACTTGACCTCGATGGATGAATTTTCACAGAATTCCCAGAATTGGTTGGCCGTGAAATTTGAACCCAAATCGGTGATAATAGTGTTGGGGAAGCCGAACTGATGCAAGATATCGGAGATGAAGTCGACCACCCTGTCTGGAGTAAGCTTGGCGATCGGTTTGAACTCGATCCACTTGGTGAACTTGTCGATAGCCACCAAAACATGAGTAAAACCTCCTGGCACCATTGCGAAGGGCCCAATCATGTCGAGGCTCCAGCAAGCGAACGGCCAGGAAGGCGGTATAGTAATGAGGGTGTGGGCCGGGACATGAGTTTGCTTGCTAAAGAACTGGCAGTTCTGACATCTTCGCACCAGATCCTCGGCATCAGACACGGCGGTGGGCCACCAGAAGCCAGCTCGAAACGCTTTGCCTACTAGCGTGCGTGACGCTGCATGGTTACCGCATACTCCCTCGTGTATCTCTCGCAAAATATCCTAGCCTTCTTCTGTTGTGACGCACTTCATGAGCACTCCAGATCGTGCGCCGCGCCGATAAAGTTTGTCTTCGACTAGGGCAAACCCCTTGCTCCGTCGCATGACGCGGGCGGCAGCAGCGCTCTTGGGATCCACCCTTGCCGGTAATACGAGATCTCGGATGAAGTCGATAAAGGGTCCTCTCCAGTCCTCGCCAACCAGCATAACCTCCCGTTCTGGCCATACAGAGCCAGTGCCGGTGGAGACCTGTGGTGAAGGGCTGATGGATGGTTGCTTCAACTCTTTGTACGAATACCCCTGCTGGGACTTGTGCTCGGGTTGATCCCAGCTTAGATAAGGCATCCGCGGTGACATTGTGCTCCCGTAGCACATGAAGGACTTCTAGGCCAGAAAATTTGTTTTCTAGCTTGCGTACCTCTTGTACATAGGTTTCCATGGTCTCCTTGTTGCAGTCCCACTCCTTGTTGACTTGCTAAATGACCAAAAGTGAATCACCATATACAAGTAGTCGCTTGATCCCTAGTGATATCGCCAAACGAAGCCCGTGAAGCAAGGCTTCATACTCGGCTTCATTGTTGGATACCTCCCAGAGGATTTGGAGGACGTACTTGAGTTGTTCGCCTCTTGGGGAAATGAATAAAACTCAAGCGCCGCCGCCATCGAGCTTGAGAGAACCATCGAAGTACATGGTCCAATTATCTGGCTTGTCAACTAGATTTGGAACTTGATTTTCCCTCCACTCTGCCACGAAGTCGACTAGAGCTTGGGACTTGATTGCGGTGCGTGGCTTGAAGTCGATCAACAAAGCCCCCAGTTCTACTGCCCACTTTGAAATACGATATCTGTCGTCCTGGTTGTGTAGGATATCCGCTAGCGGGTAGTCTGTGATCACGGTGATCTGGTACTCTTCAAAGTAGTGGCGTAATTTCCTTGAAGTAATCAGTATGCCGTAGAGAAGCTTTTGGATCGCCGGGTACCGCACCTTAGACTCCGAGAGTACCTCACTAACAAAGTACATGGGCCTCTGCACGCCAAAAGCATGGCCCTCCTCGGATCGTTCGACAACAATGGCACTGCTAATAACATGGGTAGTTGCCGCAATGTAAAGTAAAAGGGTCTCACCCGGCAATGGAGCTATGAGGATCGGGGGCGACTGTAGGTGTTGCTTGAGATCCTACAGGGCCCACTCGGCTTCTTCTGTCTAGTGAAACTTGTCTTCACGCTTTAAGAGTCTGAAAAAAGGTAGTCCTCTCTCCCCGAGCCGGGAGATGAATCTGTTGAGAGCTGCCATGCACCCTGTAAGTTTCTGCACATCTTTGATTGTGGCAGGTGCCTCCATATCAGTGATGGCGGTAATCTTTTCAGGGTTGGCCTCGATGCCCCGGTTACTGACTATGAACCTGAGCAATTTGCCTGATGGAACACCGAAAACGCACTTGGTCGGATTGAGCTTCCATCGGTACTTCCTTAGGCTGGCGAAAGTTTTCTCCAGATTCGCGATTAGGCCCTCGGGACTTCTGGTCTTCACGACCACGTCGTCCACGTAGGCCTCCACGTTCCAGTGTAACTAATCAGCGAAACACATCTGAATTGCGCGCTGATAGGTAGCGCCTGCATTCTTCAACCCGAAGGACATGGTTTTATATGCATAAGTTCCAAACGGGGTGATAAACGTGGTCTTGATCTGATCTTCTTCCCTGAGTGTGATCTGATGGTACCCTGAATAACAATCAAGGAAATATAACAGTACGCAACCTGCGGTTGAGTCGACTACCTGATCGATGCGAGGGAGCCCAAAGTGATCCTTCGGGCAATGCTTGTTGAGATCGGTATAATCGACACACATTCTCCATTCTTTATTCTTTTTCAATACAAGAACGGGGTTAGCTACCCACTGTGGGTGGATTACTTCTTTAATGAATCCAGCCGCGAGGAGTTTAGCTATTTCTCGTTTGATAGCCTCCCGTTTATCAGGGGCAAAACGACGAAGTCGTTGCTTCTTTGGTACAGCTTGTGGATACACATTAAGACTATGCTCGATCAGCTCCTTGGGCACCCCTGGCATATCCAATGGTTTCCATGCGAACATGTCTCGGTTAGCCCGTAGGAAGCTGACGAGCGCGAGTTCCTATTTGTCACCCAAGCCCGCGCCGATGATGGCTGTCTTGGATGAGTCGCCCTCTTGGAGCTGGATCGACTTGAGAGCCACATCGCCTGTCGACTTGACGCCTGATTGGCTCGCCTTCTTCGTCGGGATGTCCAGCTCGGCTTGGGAAAGTTGTTTTGCGGCCGCGAATACTTCTTCGGAAGCATCTGGCACGCGAGAAGTCGATGCATACTGGATGGCCTCTTGGTTGCAATCATAGGACTTCTTCAAGTCGCCTCGGAGCGTGAGCACGCCGCTGCGTCCTGGCATCTTGAGAAGTAAATAGACGTAATGCGGCACCGCCATGAACTTAGCGAGCGCCGGCCTCCCCAGTATAGCATGGTAGGAAGATTCGAAGTTGGCCACCTCGAACTTGATGAACTCGGTTCGGTAATTCTCCCTCGTCCCAAAAGTGACTGGGAGAACGACCATTTCAAGCGGGTGCGCGGCATTGCCAGGGACAATGCCGTAAAAAGGAGCCTTGCTCGGTGTAAGCTTGTTGTTCAGGTCCAGACCCATCTTCTTCAGCGTACTGGCGAAGATAAGATTAAGTCCGCTCCCACCATCGATAAGAACCCGAGTGAGCTTAACTTCTGCGACCAGGGGATCCAGCACCAGTGGAAACTTCCCAGGCTCAGAAAAGCTGGTCCACTGGTCAGCACGGGAAAATGATATGGGGACCTCCGACCATCGGAGTGGTCGTGGTACCGCTGGCTCAATGGATAGAATTTCCCGTAGCAGCAACTTCTGTTCCCGCTTGGAGCAAAAATCTTCATCACCACCAAAGATGACATTGACGGTTTTGGAGGCATCCTGGAACTTGGGTGTCTCAGATTTATTGTCTTGATCCTCGTCTTTGGGCTCTTTGCCCGTTGACTTGTTCTTCTTGCCATTTCCAGGAGAGCCAAAGGTGCACTTGAGCTGAAAGCAGTCGATCGCTGCGTGTTTGGAGTTGACGCACCATGGGCATTTCTTCTGCAGAAGTTTTTCAAACTGCTCCTGCGTAGTCGACTTCTTGCCCCGCGAAGGATGATCCACAGCCGCGACGAGATCGTCTGGCTTGCGTTTCTGGGAAGAACCCGGAAAGTCCCGCTGGCCTTTGTCAGCCCGGTTGTCGTTGTTGCGCTTCTGGTTGAGGTCGGTGCGTCTTGGAAACCTCTCGCGCATCTTTTCCTCTTGTTCGGATCAGTCGTGCATCATGTCGCGTAGTCCTGCAACCGTCTTCGGCTTGTTACGCCCAAAATCACGATATATACCTGGGTCTGTTAGGCTGTTGTAGAAGCAGTCGATGATGTCCTCCTCCGAGATGTTGGCGATGGTGGCCCGCACATCGAAGAAACGGCGGGTGTAGGATCGGAGGAGTTCATTACGCTCTTGCTTGCACTGGGCGAGGTCGTGCCGGGTTCCTGCTCGGGTTATCGCCCCCTGGAAGTTGTCGATGAAAACCTTCTTGAGGCCTTCCTAGGAATCGATGGAGTCGTTGGGGAGGCTTTCCAGCCAGGTCAGCGGTGCAGGCTCCAAAGCCATCGGAAAGTAGACGACTTTGGTAGTGTTGGAGCCACCAGCCACCTCAATGGCAGTGGAGTAACAGCGGAGCCATTGTTGGGGGGCCTGCTTACCGTCATACTTGGTAATACCGATCGGCTTGAAACCCTCCGGGTACTTGTAACTGTTGAATCTCGCAGTGAACGCAGGAAAGCAATCGCTGCAGTCAGCATCGTCCCGCTCGGCTACCTCACGTTCCCGTCGCCTCGAGTCGAGGACTGACCGGACGTCGCACCCCTCTTTGATCTTTTGGCGAAGGTCCGGTTGTTGGCGTGGGCGGTTGGGCTGCCTCGGGGGTGGCTGCCACCTCCCTCCAGTGGCCTGACTCCCACCCGCACCATCATTGTCATTGCTGCGTTGGGGTCGCGGGTGATCGCCTGTTGTTCGACTTGGGGCCTGGCTCCGGCTGTCTCCGACGCGCTCGTCCCCGATGAGTGATGCCGGGGCCTGCTGGTCCAGTTGGACCCATGCCCGTTGGGCGTAACGGAGCGCTTGTCGAACGTTGGGATCATTACTTCGCTCGAGTAGTGTTGTTACCCGAGCGATGTTGGCCACAGGAGTCCTGAAGCCTCGCTCATCTGCAGCAGCGAATTCAGCGTCGAGTTCGCGCTGTGCAGAACGTATGCGCTCATTGGCCCGCCTTCTACGAACCGCACGAGCTCTGTTCCTGGCACGCCGCGCATCGCGTTCGGCGTCGTTCTCATCTACAGCCTCGGCAGTGTCTTCGTCTTCTGATATCCCGTCAAGCGCGCCGATGGGGATGAGGGCATTATCGTCCCCCTCCTCCGCCATCAGCACCTGGCGGGTTGCGAGTTCTTCAGAGGGGGCTTCGACTAGTTCAGTCGAGCCCTCGGTGATGGTAGCCAACGCCCTGCCCTCCTGAAAAGGCAAAGGTTCGAGGTGGGCTACCAAGCGGTCTTCATACCCAAGTAGATCGGACAGATCCATCCCCTTCCAATGAACGATTTGTCCTTCGGAGGTGGTGGTGATCATCAGCCCATAAGTGGCCAGGTGATCCTCCGCCCCCCGACATGCGATGGCATCGGAACCCCTGGCCTGGAGCACAGAGTCCAAGTCCTTCTCCAATGCGGAGAAAGGAACAGTAGTGACAGACTCTGCCTCGGTTTCCCTGGCAGAATCAAAAAACGGCAACTCGTCGAGATTATCGATAAAGTCATCGAGCCTTGAGGCTAGTGTTTTTAGCTTGATGGTGTCGTCGACGATGTGCCGACGGAAACCGCCTGCGCCGTTGGCAACGTAGACCCACGAGCCAAAAACAAAGGTTGTGCCCTCAGGGAGCACGGGACTGGGGAACTTGAAAAGAGCCATCGAGTTCTCCAGCGGATCTCTGATGCGCCCCCTACCTGGCGCGCCAGCATTCGGGTTTTATCCGGCTGCCCACCGAGGGGTATACCCAAGGTGGTAGGTTTTGGGTTAGGATGCGCCGAGATCAGGAACTCGAAGGTGCCGACAACACAAGATTTAGACAGGTTCAGGCCGCAATATGTGTAATGCCCTACGTCCTGTATGATGGTTTGTATTGCCTTGATGTTGATCTGGTGATCTTGGTTTTGAGGGGGTCCCTGTCCGCCCTTATATATCCGGGAGGACAGGGTTACATGAATCCTAGCCTGATACTAGCTTAGGAATCGTACTCAAGTACAACTCGAGTTGTTTCCTTCTATATCGACTAGTTCTACTCCGCATGCGGGTAGAATACAACATAAACAAGGTACAGGACACGTCCTATCCCCTAGCCCAATACGGACTCCTTGATGTACATAGCCCCGTGGCCCCGGGTCTGACAAAGGCGGCCGGCGCGGGGAAGCAGTGCCTGAAAGCTGTCCTGGTAGTCGGACACCGTCCCGGTGCGGCGGCAGGACGCCAGCTCGAAGAGGGGCGCCGAACGGAGCGGGGGTCCGAAGCGTAGGTTGAGAAGCTCCTTGAAGCGCGGCCATGTCGGCGTGCCCTCGTCCGCCTGGACCTGCATGTACCACAGTTGGGCTCCCTCCTGGAGATTGTACGATGCCATCCAAACGCGCTCCTCGTGCATGATCCGCTGCTGCAAAAAGAAGGACTCGCATCTGTTGATGAAGATCAACGGGTCACTCTTGCCGTCGTAGTGCGGGAAGTCGGGGCGCCAATGCCTCGGCGGCCGATCTTGGTGGTGTTCGCCCGTGCCCGGGCGCCCTCCGGATGTCGAGGAGCTGGTGACGAAGAGATCATGGATCGCCTGCGCATTGGCCTCGATCGACTTTTGCAGCAGATCCATGTGCTTGGTGAGCGCTTCGATGGACGCCTTGAGATCGTCTCCCATGGCGTCGGCGGAGCAGGAAGCAACGGACGACGTGGTTGGAGACGCGGCGGCAGCGGATGGAGGTGGGGCGTCGGCGGTTGGCGGTGGGGCGGACTGGACGGGATAGGAGGATTTAGTGGATCGACGAGACCCAGATACCAGGTTGTCAAGCGCCTTGGCACTCAACGACGGCGGCCCGCGACTCCGTAGTTCGTAGTCGCGCTCCAGACCTCACCGCGAGGTTATACCCCTCCGCAGGTGGGTTAACGAGAGTAGAGGTAGGGAATTAGATGATAATTCATTGCTTGCCTTCATTGTTTGGAGTACAGGGAATATATGAGCCAATCGGCTAATAAACTTGGAAATAAACGATCCTAATTTTAAGGCCTAATCTCCTCCTAGCCACTGGGTCCGGACCTGCCATCCTTGTCCGCGGTGACCGCGGCCCTTGCCGCGTCGCGCACTGCAGCTCGCTCTGCTGTCCTGCGGATGTCACGCGCCCTGCGCTGCCTTGCATATGTTCTGCCCCACATGACATCTTGCCTACTATTTTCTGCTCTATATAACTGAAGTAGGCATCATCTATTATTATTTACTGACCCATTGCTTGTAGCTCCATGGAGATTAGCTCCCGAGAACTACTTCCTGTGCTTTGGGAGAATAATCGAATTATATATGTGCTAAATGTTGATGAGGATGGTAAACTTATCAATGCTGCTCCAAGTGAAGAATATGTTGTCGATTGGTTTTTGGTGGACAGTGCAAAGGGTGGCAGGTACTATGTTTCGCTTTGGCCTGTGTAGTGTCGAGTGTCTTGATTTTACTCTTGGACCAATAGGGCAATTATTCATATTCCTCAAGCATTTTGATTCTATCTAGTTATCAATTTCAAAGGATCCTTGACCGCATTTGCACATAAAAATCATTGTTTGTCAAAACAATAGCTGAAGTGGATAATAAATCTGATAAATCTATCCGTATGCATTTGCAGTGGCAAAGGGTTCAACTGGGAGAAATTCCAAATGCCATCTGTTAAAAGCAAGAGCGGCTGGCTATTAGCAGGAGGCCTACACGCGGACAATTTTTGCCAAGCTGCTTCTGCTCTAAATCCAGATGGCCTGGATGTTAGCAGTGGCATATGTTATCCTGACGGTTTACGGAAAGACCCTGAGAGAATACGTTCCTTCATGAGCAGAGTAAAAAGGTTGAGTCCCCAATAAACTGGAACTGCACTTTCTACACTTTCTATCGTAGTTTCTGGCCCAGTATCTCGAAATTGAATAAATAGCATTCCTTGGTAATGAAAATAAATGGCCACTAGAGTCCACAAATGATGACAGTGATGGCCTTTGGTATCAACCTGTAACATACTGGCTGAAACTTTCAAATTTTCTGTCTAATTAGTTATTCCATTTGCTGTTTGCCATCATTAAGGCTACTTCCACTGTGACTGTACCAGTCGTACAATTTGTTGAATGGGGAAATAAAGGTGCTAAGATGTGCTTGAGTGTGGGAAGGGGCCGTCGGAGATCCCTCGATAGGGGGGATTTCTTGTTCGCGAACGCACGCCAAGGGAATTCCCAGCTACCAGTCCCCGACAACCTCGAACTTTCCTTTTTTTCGAAAAGTTTTATTTTCTGCAACTTTTTTTGGAAAGTTACAAGTTATACATATAAACTTTTTATACAAACTTTTCGAGATATCATTTCAGCAGAAGTGTTGTAATATAAGAGAAGTTTCACGCACAACTTTTATATATAACCTATTTGTCTCGGTCCCAGCCGGCGCACCAGGGAGTGCAAGAGAGAGAGGGGGAGGATGAAATGAGATGGAAGAGTTTTTTTTTGAGACGAGATGGAAGAGTTTTAGGTAGGCAACAAATGGGCGGTGGAAAAAATATGGTGTCGCTAAGCTGACACTGAAAGGAAACGAAAGTATGCGGTGAGTTGGATCGACCGGTGGAGTTCATAAGCAGCGGGCCACGGTAGTTCTGGGTTTGCGATACTGGCCCAGCCATGTGAGGCCCGAGGGTTTGTTCGTTAATTCCCTTTCTAATAACCCCACTAAACCTATCCCACCAGGATTAACCCGAAGAAGTGGCTGCCAGAAAATCCTTCGCAGGTTAACGATGGCCGAAGCGCCCCGGACACCGACACGAACTCGACGGAGCAAGTCCGCATCGTACTCGTCTACTCGATCAGCCGAAGTGACGCCATCGGACACCGACACGAACTCCAACTCTCCCTCCATAAATACTCCACGCACGTATCCTTCCTCCTGTCTCGTCGTGGTTGCCATTGCTTCCATATTCTCCTGGACCCGAATCCCTTCTCGTCTAGCACGAGAGCGTCCGGCAAGCACACGATCGAGGCCGGAGCAGCGTCTTCCGTCATGCATCCGGCCGGCGCCATGCCGGCGTACGCGCGGCACTACCACGCCGTCCCGATGCCGCCGCCGCCGCCGCCGATGATCGGCATCCCGGTCCGCAGGGTATGGGAGGACAACCTGGAGCCCGAGCTGGTCTTCCTCCGCAACTTCGCGGCGAACGCCAGCTACGCCGCGGTGACCGTCCACTACCCCGGCGTCGTCCACGGCGCCGGTCAGCAGAGCCACGGCCTGATGACGGCGGAGGCGCGGTACGCCGCGATGAAGGCCAACGCCGACGCCCTCAAGCCCATCCAGCTCGGCCTCGCCGTCTACAACGACTTCGGCCACGTCGCCGCCTGGGAGTTCAACCTCCGCGGCTTCCACCCCGCCGCGGACCCGCACGCAGCCAACTCCGTCGAGTACCTCGAGCGCCGCGGCCTCAGCTTCCGCGACCACCAGGCGCGCGGCGTCGCCGTGGCGAGGCTCGCCGCGGGGCTCAACGGCTGCGGCCTGTTCCGCCGCCCGGGGGTGTCGTGGGCCACCTACGCCGGCGCGTACCACGTGGCCTACCTGATGAAGATCCTGTCCCTGGGCAACGATGGCGGCAACCTGGTGCTGCTCCCCGACAGCCTAGGCGGGTTCCTCGACGCGGTGAGGCAGTGCCTCGGCGAGGACGTCTACGACGTGGCCCGGATGGCCGCCGACCTCGGGCTGCCGCCCGGGCTGGAGCGCGTCGCCGGCGCGCTCAGCTTGGTTCCGCCGGCCCTGAGCCCCCGGCTCGCCGGCGCTGGCAGCGTGCTCGCGCTGCAAGCGTTCATGAGACTCAAGTACTATGAGTTCGGTGGCGAGGTGAACAGGTTTAGAGGCCTTATCCATGGGATACAGGTCGTATGAAGACTGAAGAGAAACTATCGTGGGTCACTGGGTGGATGGCTACTTTAGTTAGATTGGAAGTTTAATCAGAGTGTGACGATGGATGGCAACAGATGGTTAGAGGCAAGCAGGCTACGCACAGAAGTAGTTTTAGCTAGTATCTATCTATGCTGGGAGCAAGCAACTAATACAGACCAAGTTAGGACAATTAGTGTTCATTCCCTTTTTACAAAAAAAAGACAAAAAAACAGAGAGAGGAAAACATAGATTTGATGATCGGATGGATATTTGTATCTGAAGCAGCCATGAGCTGAAAGGCGTCACCAGAGTACCAAGCCGGCGCCACCAGCTCGATCAACTGCATATATAGTATCAACTTAGTTTGGCAAGAGAGATGAATGCTCGATGCCCATTAGTATTTTTTTGCTATTGTTGGTAGTTTATGACTGCTATGGTGTATATTTTTTAGTGTTGTTAACCTAATTACTTATTTTTCCCCAACAAACATTTTCTGGCTGATGATTTATTTTGTGTCCCACCTTTTGTGTCCCGCGTGTGCCGGTGCTGTGACGATCGTCCTAATGCTTCTTCTGTGCGTTACGTTGTTCGACGGATGACCCTTCTGGCCGGCAACCTGCGATGCATGATATGCGCCTATCTTTCAGTGTCTACTGTTCCTAATCCGACAACAGGAATAGAGCAGGTTTGCGATAATTAGTCCATGCATGTATAGCTTCGTACGTGTGTACCGCAAGGAAACTGTCCTACATTGATTTCTTACCGGAGTGTTTGTCTTCTGTTGCAACAAGTACTCCCTCCGTTCTTAAATACAGGATGACAAGCAAATCAGTACTTTTTTAATTAGTAGCAAATATGCCATGTGTTGTTACAGGTAAAATCATATAAATATATTGATTAGCATACTATAATGCTAAAAATATTTTTTAAAATATGATATATTATATAATATCTATATCTTATAGTAGTAGTTTTATTATAATTAAAAAATAATAATCTAGTATGTGTTGATCAAGGACTTCAGTCTTTCCTGGTTTCACTCACCAAGCACTAGTTCTATATGGTTTCGGACCTCTGGCTCAATATATGGTTTGATTTCCAATTTTGATTAGACTTTTTTTTTAATCCATGGATCTACCACCATCACAGGGCCATCAAGATGAACAAAAGTCAATGACGGATTAAGAAAACGGACGGATTAAGAAAACGGTTCTCTCTTTAGAAACAGGTAAAGATAAAAATTTATTTAGTTTTATTCTAAACGTCTTATATTTAAGGATGAAGGTATAACAATGTATAACATAGCAGTACAGTAGATCAGAGAAGTGCCATTGCAGCCTTTCGGGGGAAATCTCTGTCCGCCTGTATACGAATACATGAGTGTAACACGCATAGTATGGAGGAGGAGGCCAAAGGCCATGCAAGGCTAGTTGATCGAGCAGAGGGGACAATCTCCCTGTAGTGCACTGCACGCTACATTTTTCGTTGTTTGAGCCTTGAGCAGATGAGAAGGGCCGGAAACGACCTCAGGCATGTTACGCTAAAAAGAAAAAAAAACGACCTCAGGCATGAACATGATGGACAGGTGGAGGCGTGGAGCGCTAAAACGGGAGCGCGCCACTCTATCCAGACCTTCGAATGGTGCGGTGCCTGCCGGCTATAGGCCTGCTAACATGGATGGGCCATTGCAGGCCAGCTCTCCGCTTCAAGCCGGGGGTCCATTCACACCAATGAGGCCAGGGAAAGGCAGTGTATGGGCTCGGCAACATAAGCCCAAGCGCCAGCTAGCGCAGAGTAAATTGAGAGAGAGTATTAGCATAATAAAAACATAATGGGGAAAAATTACTCCTTCTGTTCTAAATTATCAGTTCTTTTGGTATTTTTAGGTGCATAGTTTTTACTATGCATTTAGATATACACTATATCTAAATAGATAGTAAAAGTTATGTATCTAGAAATATCAAAACGACCTATAATTTGAAATGGATGGAGTATAAAATAAGTTAAGTTAATCTCACCGTTATCTCTGGTTATTAGTGAATCATACCGGTCAATACTGGTGAATCCCAATGGTGAGATTCTCAACTACAGCTAATCGTCTTCCATTAAGCGTTAGAATAAGGATTTTGGAACCTCTTATACTTCCTCTATTTCAAATTATAGGTCGTTTTAGCATTTCTAGATGCGTACTTTTTGCTATGCATCTAGATATATATACACTATGTCTAGATATATAGTAAAAATTATGCATCTAGAAATATCAAAACGACTTACTCCCTTCGTCCTATAATATAGGGCATCATACCATTTTTATGATAGATTAATAAGGAGATGAGGAAATAACGCATGTACACCTATTTAATGCCTTGTTTGATTGTCATTTTACTGATTTTATGCCAAGTTGGGAATAGTTAGTTTCCAAAACACACTAGCATGCCTTACATCTGCATACAAATTTTGAACCCTCTAATGCTTTATATTTCAGGATGAAAGGAGTATAATTTGAAATGGTTGGAGTATTAAAGATGTGACCATCTTTATCTTTGATCAAAGCTCTTGCTAAGGCACACGCCTTAGTTACCCCGACAAGAAACACTATCTCTATCGACGTACATAAAACTAATTAATTTTCCAAAAAAATGTGTATTTCTTTTCGACTCTTTGTATATGTCGGTCATTTGATAAGCATAATGTCATGTATGCTTGATTTTTAAGATCTTGTGAAGTTGTTATCAATTTTGAATGACATATGGCATGGCATATATTTGTCTAGAGAATCTTGAAAAACTGTCCTATAGCTCACCTATTTTCCCACTTGCCCTACAAATATGTATATGGTGATCACTAGACGAATGGTCCTTAATATATCGATCATGAACAAGCTATGTGACATTCCGCCAAATTTCTATGCTATTTACTGGTGATCAAGCTATATACGAAGGAAACGTGTTATATCAAGCCAAGGCATCCAAAATTTGGATATTAATTTGACATGCAACCACAAATTACACACTAGTTAGCTCTCATGCAACTGTCAGTTGTGCATGTCAGTTCTGGTTTTCTGGTTTGACATCAATTTTGCCATTCGTGTCGCACTGGTTGAATTTACAATCTACAAATATGTAATAGAAAATCAGTGGTGTACGTAGTGGCTTACGTCTTTTAAACAGGTTCATAAAGAACCTCTACGTTGGAACATGAGCTAGCTATATGTGGTGGCAAAATTTGAAGGATACAAGTGACCTAATTCTGAAGTACTCTATTGACACTCTTCCATTATTTCTTTAAAATATGGAAAGGCTGACTTGTTAAATGATGCATTTGAGAAACATAATATCATGAAAAGACACCATTTACTTGACAAACATAATATATAGCATGATAAGGCACCCTTTCTTGCTTATCATTTGCAGATAGTGGAGACCTAGCGTCATCCCATTTCCTTAGTAAAAATATGCTCCTCTCATTTGGGAGAGACGAGTCTTAGCTAGCCTTGAAACAACTCAAACAAGAACATTGTGGCAGCAAAAAACAACGAGCATCATGATGCATGTCCCGTGTTCGTACCTGCAGCACAGGGAATCTTTAATTCGTTCTGGAACTCTCTCCATGAAATGAACAAATCTTGCATCAGATTCTTGCTTGGGAAGACAAAACTAACAGCAATAATGCCTGAGCCGACAGTGCATAATGGACCAAGAAAAGGTAGAATAAGCAGAGCCCAAAACACGGCGGAGGGGTAGAAGACGAGGTTGGTTTCAACAACCCCATAAACAACTGCCCAACTGCCCACGCTTTGGTGGGAAAGCGAGAGAGCTAGCTCATTGCGCGTGGCGCGGCTTCCGTCAACCGCAGATCGCAAACGAGATCCACGATGAGGGAAGATGTTGAGAGGACCAACCAACCGGGCAACCCCACCTCGGTGTGCTTCCTCTCTCTCCAGATATAATGATTATTATTACAAAATTTTTGTGGCTGGATTCGCTTCCGTTAGTTCGATAAGTTATGCCTCGCTGTGGTGCGAACTGATTATAGCTGAGCTAATTAAGTTTATTTGATTGAACATGCCTACTAGGATTAGAGTCTCCTGGCTCAGTCCGATATCCGTGTTTCCATCTAATTATTTGAAACCAACCAGGCAAAAATTTACGACTATTTATTATTTGAGTGGTAGATGATGTGCCCATTGAAATGAGGCATAATTGTTACTTCATCAATATTAAAATATAGTAATATACAAATCTAGTCTTTTTGGAAGTGCTCATAGTAGTAGTATGTGTATATATATTTATAGGGGGTGAGTGTACAGGGATGTATACACAGGGGAGTATGTTATTGTGGTGTTGGTGAGTTGGACTCTCGGTTGACGTCCACAAAAGGAAGGTTAGAAAATTAGCTTTTTTGATGACTTCATTGATTAGGTTGCACTGGTAGTTACTTTAATTTAGTGTTGGACCACACCCTCAATTTTTAAGGTGTCGACATTTCTATAAAGGGTTATTAGCATCTCGTATACGGGGTCTCAACTAAAGAACTCCCACGTCCGTGGAACCTGCTGAAGAAAATTAGCAAGTTGATGTAACAAACTTTGGAGGTAAACTCTAAACAATTACCCTACTGTTCCTAGTTCTTGTTAATTCGCACTTATGCTTCTAGCTCTATAGTGTTCTTGCCTCACAATGTGTAAATAATTGAGCCTACGACCTTTCCTTGCGGCGCTTCAAGTCATAAATGAAATGAAGACTTTCGTGTTACATTTCCACAAACTAATTTACACTTTTTAACACAAAAGAGTTCGACTTCCAAATCGATGGGAATATCTACTACGCGGAATCCTTTTGTAATAACATTGGACGCATTAACACATACTAGGCAAATTCTGCTCTAGAACATCAAACTTGTATCGTATTGCCTGTTTCGCACACCAACAGAGGTAAATTAAATGTCCACCAAAGTTTGATACTTTTATGTCTTAAAGCATTTTTTTCACTTATTGCTTATGTCCAAAACATTTTCATTTATTGCTTGATTATCCTGTGACCGTTCTCTGAATTTCTTTTTTTTCATGGTTCAGGGAATTAGAAGTAGACTTAGTACAAGATGCAGTGATCTTGCTTTGATTTAAATTTCTTTCACATATTCCAAGAGAAAAAGGATATACAAGATTTCAGGAGGGACGTTTCAAAAGCTATATGTATATATTATTAGCACAGTGTCCGTGCGTTGCTATAGGTAATGTAAAATTTACATGGATCTGCATAAGACCATCAACTTTATGCTCTTTCACTTCCTATGCAGGCCGTGTCGTGACCGCGTGAGGTATTGATTGTCTGGATTTTGATGGGACTCCGATTAATTTCTCAGGCTTCCGATTAGGACTCCGATTAATTTGTCTGGATTCCGATTGACGGACTAAGGAATCATTACATGGCTTAGAAATAGTAGAGATAGAGATAGAGATAAAGATAGAGATAGAGATGCATAGAAATAGAAGATACTTGTGACACGCGTATACATACTGTCAGTCTCACACGTGAAGGGTTTTCAATTACTCGCTGGTTTTTATTTTTTAAAAAAACGGCAGGAGCTTATTGATTTTCATATTTGTTCAGAGGACGATATACTAATTAATATTTATGATGTACACGCCTTCTCTACAATTTTATAGCAACTTAATAACAATACTCTCCGTTTCTCTCGCACGTGTTGTAGGTTTCGATTATTATTGTCTGTATTCTGTTTATTATTTTTTTTCACAAAGGGTGGCCGTGTTCAGAAGAAGAGATAAGATTTATAGTTTTGCTACAGGATATGGACCAGTCCTGCATCTCCTGCCTAGGACGTGGGCCAAATCAGTAGTTGCTCAAACCCATCCCTATTTACACTGTAGCAAACACGAGAACATAACCTTTTTTCACTATAAATAATATAAAATGCATATTTTAGTACAGTAGTTTATTTCACGTTTGCCTTTGACCGATGCTTCAACGCGCTTTCCTCCAAAGCTAGAAAAATCGCGCTTCCATGTTTTTGCGCCCCACGTGACGTCAAAAACATGGTGGTGGTGGCAAATCCTGAAGCTGAGGCTGAAGCGTGGTGGCATTGTGGCAGAAACCAGCGTGCTCCCACGTCAAACACAGTGTCCCCTACAACCCCTGCTCCTCGGTTCTATAAACCTCACATGGCCACACCATCGTGGCAGATCAAGATCCAATAGAGTGAGCATCACACACACTTAGCTCGATCAAGCACGAGCATGGCAGCAGGGGGAGCAGCTCACCAGACCGTGGCCGCCGGCGACGGCGGCGGCGGCACCGATGAGTGGCGGGTGGCGGTGCACCCCGCCGACGTGGCCGAGCACGAGAACGCCAGGGGCGGCGGCCGTCAGCGGGAGTGGTGCGAGCCGGCATTGGCGCCGCTCCTCTCGTGGGCGGCGGCGCCGGTGCGCGGGGTGCGCTCGCTGGCGGCGGCCGCGCGGGACAGGGCGGCCGGCGTCGCGAGGGCGGCGTGGAGGATCGGCGCCGACGACCCGAGGAAGCTGGCGCACGGGTTCAAGATGGCGCTCGCGCTCACCCTCTGCTCCGTGTTCTACTACGTCCAGCCGCTCTACGCCTTCACCGGGCACAACGCCATGTGGGCCGTCCTCACCGTCGTCGTCGTCTTCGAGTACACCGTCGGTAAGCGCATCGTCAGACTACTCTCTTCTAAATTGTGTTTCCCACAGCCAACGCAATCAACAGTGACACGAAAATCGTCACTTAAAATGGATTTGTCCATGCACAGGCGGTTGCTTGTACAAAGGGCTGAACAGGGCCATGGCGACGGTGACCGGCGGCGGGCTGGCCCTCGGCGTGCAGTGGATGGCCAGCAGGTCCGGCAAGGAGTTGGAGCCCTTCATCGTCAGTGGATCTCTATTTGTTTTTGGTGCGTTCGTCACCCATGTCGATCAACCACGAACAAACATTTTCATTAGCAACAGTAGGATGTCGCTGTCCCTTCCCTGTTGCAGTTCACCTGACCGGCCTAACGATACGATGTCCATGCAAACACGCAGCCTCGACGGCCACCTACTCGCGGTTCATGCCGACGATGAAGGCTCGATTCGACTACGGCGTCACCATCTTCATCCTCACCTACACGCTCGTCGCCGTCGGCGGGTACCGAGTCGACGAGGTGGCCTACATGGCGCGGCACCGCCTGACGACCATCGCCATCGGCGCCGCCATCTGCTTCGCCGTCTGCGCGCTCATCTTCCCGGTCTGGGCGGGGCAGGAGCTGCATGACCAGGTCGCCCGCAACATGGACAAGCTCGCCGCCGCCGTCGAGAGCTGCGTCCAGGACTTCTTCGCGGAGGCCGGCGCCGACGGCACCGGCACCGGGGCGGCGAGGCGGGCCCTCTCGGAGAGGTCGCAGGGGTACCGCGCCGTGCTCAACGCCAAGGCGTCGGAGGACTCGCTGGCCAACCTGGCGAGGTGGGAGCCCGCGCACGGCAACTTCGGCTTCCGCCACCCGTACCCGCTGTACCAGAAGATCGGCGCCGGCATGCGCTTCTGCGCCTACTGCGTCGACGCGCTCGCTGCCTCCGTCGGCTCGGAGGCGCAGGCACCGGCGCACGTCAAGAAGCACCTCGCTGGAGCGTGCGCCGCCCTGAGCCGGCATTGCGCCGCCGTGCTCCGCGAGGCCTCCGGCTCCGTCGCATCCATGACGCGGTCCGCCCGCCTCGCCCTCGTCGTGGGGGACATGAACGCAGCAGCACAGGAGCTGAGAGACGAGCTGAGATGCCTCGCCGCGCTACTGCAAGTAGACGACTCCTCGGACACAGAGCACGACCAGAACACTGATGCACCGGAAGAACCGGCGCCGCCGCTCGTCGAGGTGCTGCCCCTGTTCACTGCCGCCTCCCTCCTACTAGAGATCTGCACGAGGTCGGAGGGCGTCGTCAGCGCCGTCGACAATCTGGCCACGACGGCCAAGTTCAAGAAGGCGGACCACGACGAGGAGAATGCGCTGGACGTCGAGGCAGCCGTGCCCACCGCCATGAGCACCACCCTCACAGCAGAAGTGCCGCAAGAGACACACGCTAAGGTCGCCGACCACGAGAAGATGGAGATGGCGGCCGACCAAAGCTCGGACCGAACACCTCGGGACCAGGTCGGCGAGCTCATCAAGGTGCTCATGCGTCGGCGGAGCACCAAGAAGTGGGCGCGCGGGGACACCAAGGTGTCCCCGAAGCCCCCGCTGGATTTCGTGGTCCATGCACCCAGCCCGAGGAGCAGGTCCATGGAACTCACGGGCCACGCGCAGGTGGCGCCAAGCCCCAGGCACCTCCACCGCTCCGTCGACCTCACCGGGCACCCGCCGGTGGCGCCCAGTCCGAGGAACCGGTCCGTGGACTTGGCCAACCATGGGCCTGTCTTGCCTAGCCCAAGGCATCGCACCATACTTGGGATGGCCTGATTGAGAAACGAAAAGAGTTCTGACGCTGGAGGCTCAAAAATGATGCGGCTCTTCCCATAATGGCATTGAATCTTGAGACGTACATATCTTTTTTTTTCTCCAACTCCAAATTAGGCAAAGTATGTATCTACTTCCATACGATCTCTTCGACATGGTGCAATCCAATTTGGTATTTGGAGTTATTTCTGATAACATCCATTATTTGGACTAACTTCCATGTCCAGTTGCAGTGTGTAATTCTAAGCATATATTTTTCTTATAAAACAAGTAGAAACATAAAACCTTGTTGAACAATGAGGATTAATGCTACATAAATGCATAGAAATAGATTTTATCCTTTATTCATCTATGGTCATTGTGGGGCTTCTATAAGGATCTAATTCATCTAGTGGTTCTAAAGAATCAAAATGACCCGTTATTAATTGAATTCTTTGTCAGCAAATACTCATTTGGTCAAGGATTTCCAAAAATGTTGACGGCAAAACGAGATTTATCAATGGCCAACAACAACGACCATAATGTCATCTTGGACGCCCCCAAGGCCCCAAGCCCCAGAGTGTCATCGTCCACTGAGTGCCAGTGTGCCACCATGCGCTTTAGAGATCATTAGCCTGGAGGTCGCTATCTCTTAGCCATGCTTCATGTATCTTGATTTGTTAGCCAAATGCAGTTACGGCTAGCTAATCAAGTAAAAAATTGTCTCCCGCATGCCAAACTGATGGCTCGAAGCCTCGAACATATCAAAGCCCTGCTGATCAACATGCCAAGCTAGGTTTTATAAAGAAGTCCTTAACCTTTACATGAGTCAACCCACAATCCAATTCTTTATAGGAATCTAGCATATTAGCCCCCTGAAACTAATTAAGTTTCAATTCACATTGAAGTCATGCATAGAGACCTTTACAAGCTCATGTCTTTCACATATTAGTTCCTTTTTTAATACTAGCACAGTACCCGTGCGTTGCTACAGGTAATATAAATTTTACCCGAATTTATATAGAATCGCCAACTTTGTGCTCTTTCACTCCGTGTACAAGCCGTACCGTGACTGCATAAGGCATTGATTGTCCCGGTTCCGATTAGGATTCCGATTGATTTCTCCGGATTCCAATTAAGATTCCGATTGATTTGTCCGGGTTCCGATTAGTATTCCGATCTACGGACCAAATAATCATTGCTTGCTTTAGAAATAGTAGAGATAGAGATAGAGATTTATGTGCACATATGATCCTAGTGGTGAGAAAATGATTATTACTCGTTTAGTAATCTAATAATAGCATTGTCGGAGGATTTCTCCAGCCGGGTGGCGGAGTGCACCCGCCTAATCCTAGTTTAGGATGAGTTTGGGGAAGTCAAGGAATGCACGATCTAAAGGCGAATGATTACAAGAAGCACACAAGGGTTTAGAGTGGTTCAGGCTGCCGGAGCGTAAAATCCTACATCCACTGTGTGATGTATTGCTTGTTTTGGTGAGGAACGGCTAACCCTGTGTGAGTGTCAACTTCCTTGTGGGTGTGAACTCTTCCGAGTGTCCGTGAAACTTGTGGTGAGTGTGTGTCAAAGCTTCTTATGAGCTTGTATTCTAACTTGTGCGCTCTCCCTTTTATAGGCTCAAGGGGAGCGCATACACCGAGTGGGGTCCCGACAGGTGGACCCGGCGACATATTAAATAACATACACATCGGAGCTTTAAATGCCTCAGATCCGGAGATCTTCCTCATCGGTCTTCGTGCGTATCCTCTGTCTAGATATGGTCTTGTGCCGTCTTGTTAGCACAAGGTCAGCTGCTGCTGACATGCGTAGTGGGAGTCGTGCTGTCGCTGTAGAGTTAGCTCCCTCTGACAGGCGAAGGGGCTACACTGACCTGCCGTGCTGTAGCCTTTTCGCACTGTAGCAGCACACGCCATGGCCTTTCTGTAGCAGGTCATAATAACCCTTCGCCCATGCGCGCGGCGCTGCGATGTGACCATACGTCCCTTGCCCACGCACGCTGCGCGGCGATGGGACGTGCCACCTTGGTAACTGGTGGGCTTACCGTGATGTCAGCCATACCTGCCCAACGTGTTAGAGGGCAGCCCATGCCCTGTCTCGGGCACGCGCACCCCAACCACCCGCATTTAATGCGGTAGTTGGGTTGGCTTCTCGCAGAAGACTAGAAACCGCCGGACACGTGGAGGTGCTGGTTTGCGGCCGCTTCCTCAGAGGCACGTGGCGGCACCGGACCTCCTCCCCGGAGGGATGGGAGGTCCGAGCCCCCTGGCTGGCCCAGGCGCTCAGGCCCCCTAGGGGTCCGGCTTCCACACGCGGGAGCCCGTGGTAGCCGTTCCTGAGCACCTTGTCCTTGCGGGCACGTGGAGGTGCCGGACCTGCTAGTGCATGGGGGAGGTCCGGAGACCGTGCCCCCAGCCATCAGGCCCGGGCCATACGCCCTGTTGCCCAGAAGCTTAGTGTGAGGTTACGAATAACCTCGCGCTCCTCGGACTGGACACACTAGTAGGAGGTACCCCTGTCTGTATGTACCGACAGAGGCCCCCGAGCCCACCTCGGGTGAGGAACGAACCCGCAGGTGGGGCTATAATCTTGTGTTGCACTGGGTGGACAACTTGCTCCTATTGCTAAGGGGGCAAGATGGACTTTCCCCTCCGGTGAGATCTTCGAGGCGTCATCCACTGCCCGCGTTCTGCACGCCTGACGGTTCAGCTTCCATCTTATTCGCGCACGTCCTGCTGTACTGGCAGTTCAGATTCCACCTTTTCCCCCCGCCTCCAGCGACCGCGCCTTTGACTGGCGGGCCCGGGCCCACCGGTCATAGGGGGTGAGAGGCGGGCGCTTGGTGCGAACGACTCTTCGGATTCCCCTCGGTCGCCGTGGAGGCCAAAGGGGGAACTGCCTTATTTAAAGGCATGTGCCGCAGGGATTAGCTACCTTTTCGCGCTTGCCTTCTCCAGACGCTGCAATGCCCTTTCATCTTCCTTTCGCACTTTTGCGATTTGCTCTTTGCACCCGGCGCCTTTTCCCTTCCTGCTTCCGCACGATCCTTTCCCCTGCATCTGCGGCAATCTCCACCATATCTCTCTTAGCCATCCCCGCCGCTTCCAGCATCAGGAGTAGCTCGACTCGGTATGTCGCCTCCTGGGTTGGACCACGCCGAAACTTGCTGGGAAGATCTGGGCAGGTTCGAGCTCCCTCAACGACCTGGTCGTGGGGGAATTCATCCTCTTCAGCTCGTACATCTCCTGCGGGCTAGCCCCTCCGATCTTCTCCTTCTTCCTTTTGCTCCTGAAGGAGTTCGGGCTCCAGCTGCAGCACCTCACCCCCCACTCCATCCTTCTCGTGTCCATGTTTGTCCACTTCATGGAGATGTTTGCGGGGCTGCGGCCCTGCATCACCATCTTCAGACACTTCTACGCCCTGGTCGGGTTAGGGAGGAGCAAGTGTGCCGTTGGCGCCTACTACTTCTAGCTGCGGCACGGGATGTCCAGTTCCTACATCAGCGTCTTCTCCAGCGCCAAGTGGGAGGATTGGCGTGTAGACTGGGTCATCGCCATGACCGACGCCAACGACCGCCTCGAGCTGTCGACCGAAGGGCCCCTCCTCGACCGCAGCAGAGCTCAACCCAGTACTAGACCGGGTCGAGGTTCTGGCGAGGGGCGGCCTAACATCTATGATGGTGCTGGGCGACTTCCTGAGGCGCCGCATCGCTGCCCTGCAACAGCGATCCAGGATGGCTTGCATGTTCACCGGGGTGAACGACTGTAGCAGGATCATGCGCGGGGCCGGCACGGATCTGTCCGACGGGAGCTGGAGGTCCTGATCTGGGGGATGACAGGCGAGGCGTATGCCCTGGAGCTGCTGGTGCTCCCGAGAGGGATCAAGGCCCTGTGCGAGGACCAGGCGATGCGGACGGCGATCCTGGCGTCACTGCCTACCCTCGACGACGGGGGCCTGGCGGTCCGGCAGGTGAGGGCCGACCCCAATCGCGAGATCTGGATGCCCGGCACCTCGCCCGACAGCCACCAGCGCGCCGATCCAAGCCCCGGTGGGTCCAGCCACGGATCCCCAGCACCCTCCGGCAAAGAGAAGGAGTCGGAGGCGGCCAACTCGCGGAGCAGCCGGGACCGCAAGGAGGACAGGTCGCGGAGGCTCCGTCGTGGTGACGGATCCTTCATGGGGGAGCTGGCCCCCAAGCGCCAGAGGATGACGGAGTCAGGGGGGCAGAGTAGCTCCCGGGCTCCGCTGCCGCTACCCTGTCGCCAGCAGCCGCAGGGGAGGCCTGAGGAGCCGCGGCGCCGCCGTCGCCTCAACCTCCACAGCAGCGCCAGGCACCGCCACCGCCACCGCCCCAACGGCAGCAGCAGGCCCCACCGCCACCACCACCATAGCAGCAGCAGCAGGCCCCGCCACCGCCATCGGAGACGCCTACGGCGGAGTAGCCCCGCCGGTCGCCCGGTCTTCCAGGCAGGATGGGGGATGCGGAGCTCCACATGAGTGGTTAACTCCCCTTGTCCTCTTTATTTATTTATTTTTCATTTTTTGGATCCTTATCTTAATGATACTTGCCAGGACTACTCGCCCTGCCACAACTTCTGCTTCCTCCGGCAACTCCTCGGCCGGGAGGTCCGGCCCCCAGCTGGCTTCTTCCACCACCGCTGGGGGGCCAGCAGTATCGCAGCCAGCACCACCAGCCCCGCCCACGGCCGCGGAGGTCCGGGCCGGAGCTCCGGTGGCCGAGGCCGCACCCTGGATGGGGGCGACCCCTCCAGCTGCGGCGAGCAGAGAGGCTGCTCCGGCGGCCGCAGCGGGAGCCACGCCGGAGGCGCCTCCTACAGAGCCAGCCGCGGAGGAGGTTGCAGCGGAGACGCCACTGGAGGCGTCGACTGCGGGGGCAGCCGCAGTCGAGGTCGCGGAAGCTGGTGGCCGGGGCCCGATGTGGGCGCCTCCAGCTCCGGCCCCGAGTCCGCGCAGGGGAACGAGCTGGAGGTGGTGCATGGGAGGCCCCTCCTCTCGAGCCCGGTGGAGGTCCCTCTTCCACGCCTCCTGGTCAAGGCCCAGCGGGCGATGGAGGAGGTGGAAGCGGGCTTCCGGCACGAGTGGGAGAAGCTAGAGGCGGAGCGTCTTCGTCTCTCCGACTGGGAGCGCCGGCTGGGGGACCGCATCTAGTGGTGTCCTCCCGCGCCGCCGAGGAACGGGCCCAGCTCGAGCAGGAGCGCGAGGTCCATCATGAGAAGATGCGCAGGGTCATCGACCGGGAGATTGCGGTCATGTCCCGGAAGAAGGCGGCGGCACGGAAGGAGATGGAGGTGGAGCTGAAGGAGCGGGCGGCTCGTCATGCCATCAACACTGCCAAGGTTATGGCAAAGATGATCGATGACGAGCAGGCCGCCCTCAACCATCGGGAGCAGGACCTGTCCCGCCGAGAGGCAGCATTCAAGGAGGAGGAGGCCCGCTTCTCTGCCCTTCGGACAGACCTGGAAGAGCGGAGCCGATCCCTCGCCCATCGGCTCGAGGTCCTCAAGCACCAGGAGGCCGAGGTGGAGGGGCTCCTAGTAGAGCAGCGCGCCGGGGCCCAGCGGATCGCGAAGTGGGTCGGTGAAGCAAGTGCCGCCTTGGAACCCCTTGGGCTAAGCCCCATCTAGGTTGCAGAGGCCCCTTCTTCAATCGGCGCGGCGCTGGACTCCTGGAGTCCACTCTTCTTGCGCGCCTCGAGGCCGAAGGGCGGGAGCTTGCTCGGATGGTGGTAGACCACATCCTGACCTGCTTCCGGAGCCACAACCCCGCCATCTCCTTAACTCCGGTTTTATGTATTAGAATTTTCAAATCATGTTTTATGTAATTGTGGTATATGGGCTTTTTATGTAGCAACGTACAAGTATTTATGCTAATTTAAATTTAATGTGATGAAGGCAGCGGGGAACTAGCCGTCGTTGGTTTGGCTCTGGATCAAAGATCCAACCAATCGTACTTCCAAATTCTTCCGTAATGCCCTTCGGGCTAGTGCGTTGATACCAATCTACAATCGTGCGGCCACGGTTGACATCCATGGATCTGGCCACCACGCATGAGGCGAGATAGTAGTGAACGCATGAGGCGAGATAGTAGTGAACGCTGAGCCTCCATGGTTTCCTTCATGCGCCTGGTGTTGTTGGGGAGCTATCACTTCAAGACCTTCACCTGTACGTGCTTCCATGGTCCTCGACCCTGACCAAGGAATGGCCCCTCATTGGCGCCGCATCATCAACTACTGCCTTCATCAGCTTGGTAGCCGCGCCCGCCTCCTATACACTTGCCTCCATGGCCACCCGCACATGCGTTGTCATTAATGCCAATTGCACGTGAGCTGCCGGTGTCATTAATGCCAATTGCACGTGAGCTGCCGGTAGTCCGCAATGGCACTAGACATGAGTACTTTGCGGGCCAGGTGACAAAAAAGCCTGATATTTTTATTTGCCTAAAATAATTAATTTTAATATTGTTTCGCGCTCAGGCCGATCCAATTTTTCCAGACCTATAAACCTGACCCTTAATGAGCGTTGGGCCAACCTCAGCCTGTCAGTCTGGCCTGTTGAGCGGGTTTATGTTTCTCAGATTTGAATTGTACCATTGTTCAGATCTATCCATCTCTTCTCAAGTCCTATCCTTATAATGGGTGTACTATTTTAGTATAATAGGAATATGGATGTATTATTCCAGTATGATAGGAATATTGTTCGTGTTAGCGGTCTGTTTATCTTCGTTCTACTGGAATGTCCGAGAGAAAAGGGTGAGTTGGCTAGGATTCGAAACCTAGCTCATCAGTTTTTTTAGTCGGATTGGAAGGATTGGAGCGGGCTAAAAGGTTGCCCCCAATTAGTGGATCAATATTGGCAAATTCATGGATGATAATATGCAAATACGAAATTTTGATGTAGGCAAACACACTCTGATGTAAGAAAAAGAGTTCAGATTATTATACATTCTGAAAATTACTAAGTGCTGAATATTTGTAATAAGATCAATATGCATTCTGAAAATTAGCGGGAGTGCTGAATTAAGCAAATACTTCCTCCAGACCGATATGTTAGGCGCATCGTGCTTTTTTGGTTTGGCCGGTTTGTTAGGTGCGTGCGTGTTCCAATGGCTGTAATTAACTAGCGGGTAGGAACACATCAGGGTTTTGCATCGTGATTTAGCTTGATTGAAATCATTTGGCTTGAGTAGTGGCCGCATGCGGCCATCGGGCCGTGCAAAAGGAAGTTAATGGGGTTGGAGTAATTGATATGCACACGATCAGAGGCTCTCCTTGGCACGCACAAGATCTTTTTTTTTTAGAGAAGTTTTTTTTGAAATAAATTTTTGTAGAGAAGTGTGTATGCGTTTTGGACCTATTTTTGGGTACTTCTCGTGGTCCGTCGCTCCTTTCCCCGATGACGGCCCGCGCTCCGCGCTGTTGAGGGAAAAAAAAAAATTCCGCCATCGGCCCCTCCCGTTTCTTTGCTTCTCGAGTCCTGCGACGGCTGCCGAGGGCCGATCCCCTCCCACGAGCGGCGACCCCTCCGTTTCGAGCTATTTAATCCTGCGCCGACGGCCTCGCACTCGCCGGCCGCAGAAACGGCCGCGCCGCGCCGCGCCGGCATTTCCGTCGCTGCCCTCGGCCCCTACTCCTCCTCCATCGTGCATCCTTTAACCTCCTCCACGCCGGCGGGCCGCGGTCGCTGGCTTTATCGCGTCCGATCGATCCAGCATTGGTCCATCTCACCTTTCCCTGGGTAAGCTTTTTTGCTCTGACAGATCGATTGTTGTTCCAATGTGGCCTGAGTAGAAACCGTGCATACTCTTCGCATCCTTCCATCTCGATCTCGTCTCAAGGATTTGGCCATTTGGGGGTGGGAGAAATCCAATTGTGCCCGCCTTTCTGTGGGGTGGCTGCGATTGGGATTCGGAGGAGAGCACACATTGCTACCGTTTAAGGATTCGGATTGTGATTGGCCGTTGTCCGGTGATCTAGCAATGCGAGATCGTACATGGGTTCTAGGAATTTTGCCTTACAATGAGGATAATGGAATAGCCTTCGTCCCCAGTATTTCTTTTGGTGATAATGGATTGTTCGGGATTTTTGTGAATTGGATCAGATATTTGTCAAAATGTGGATGATTTTTGTGGATTATACATGATCAAATCCTTTTTATTCAAAACTTGAACTGAAAAAGGAGCCTATCAGGTTGTAGTCCTTGACTATTCCGTACTTCCTTTGTCTTATCTCGTATACTTAACCCTCAGACCAGATGTACCGATGTATCACTGTCACGTAGCATTAAGTTAGACTATACGGACACTGTTGTTTGTTTGGATGATGACTCGGTTAGAGTTTGTCTCAACATTATACTTATTTGTAGCAAAAGTCATCCTCATAGGAACAGGCATGGACCTAATGATTTTGCCGTGTGTTTTCACTTGTGATATCCAAACATTGAACTTCTCTGAATTACACAGGTGGGACTCTGGCAGCACATTTCTTGAATTTCTATGAAGTATATAGATATAACTCTCGCAGCATAGTTTGTGAGTTTTACAGGCACTCAAAGAGAGTTCTGAGTGGTGGCTTTAAACCAAAACAACCGTTTGCATTGTGACATGTGGTGAAGATTTTCTGTCTAACCTTTATGAAGGACCGCAACATTCCACAAGGTTAGTAATTGTTGCTGGTTTGTCGTCTGCACCACCCAATTGCCCTTTGAAGTACTCCAGGCAGAATACAGTAGCTAATTCTCTAGACCTTACAATGTGGTGATATTGTCCTTTGAAGTACCCCATAAATAATGTAGCAGTCTTGAGCAAACATGCCACTTTTAGTTTTTAAACTGTCCCTCCAGTTCAGTTGTGCTACCTGTGAAATTGTTGTTTACTTCCAGACTTCCAGTATATAAATACATGCTGAAGTCAGCCACATATTTTTTTTTCAATTCAGAACACTCTCCTACACTTGCTGCATCGGCAATACATGATTGCCGTGCAATATTGTTTTCACACTTCAGGGTCCTAAGAATTTTATAGAATCAAACAATGTTTCAGACCTTCCACATCGGTATGTTCAAAGAAGTGGTCATGTTGACACCTGTAATGATAATTCCTTTTGTACCTAGGTCTTTCTCGCTTGTACAATTGACATACAGCACTGAGGAGACAAAGCTAGCACCTAGCAGCTAAATAGACAGGTGGAGCCAATCATCAAGGAACCATTGGTTCTCGGAAAGGTAAAGAAATCCATCAACCAAATTGACAGCCAGAGTCAACCGTAACCATTATGTTAGTTCTTAGAAAGCTAAGAATCTGTTTTTTTGCCCCTGAAACATCTTTCATGGAAGAATCTACACTGGTGTCGAAGGAAATATTTGTGCCAGTTCAGATTTATGATATAACTCTAGTGCTTGTTCTTTTGTTTAACAACTGTCTGGTGATTAATTTATCTGCTATCTTTCACTTTTGTAGATGGTGTCTTCAAAATGCTCCAGGGATCACACTCCATTCAAAGACTCAAGAAACTCCATCACAGGTAAATGCAGATGCAGTTGAACTACTTCAATGTCAGCTCAATTGATTTATGGTTGAGGAGTTGTAGAAATCAGCAAGCTGTACTATTTTGTCCAAATAATATGGTTACCTAATTCTTTCAGCAACTATAACTACACAATTGTAGGAAACAGGATACAACAGACCTGATGCCTTCATGTCTTGGCTCTTGGATACAACTGGATACTTCTAAATTGAATAAGTGATGTCTGTATATTGGAATGGAGGGGGTGAAATATGCATCTTTAAATCAAAATCAAATCCTTTTAGTAGTCGTCAAGGGTAAATCACAATCCATTGAGCATAAAATATATACGGACCAATTGGGTACCATTATTTAGTTTAGGAAACCTTCAACAGCACTGGTGTTAGCTGTGGTAACGACAGATGGAGGTCTATTTAGGTAAGTTGGAGTTTTTGTCATTTGACCAAAATGCTAATTTGGTGATTTTCACATTTTAATCAATGTTTCTTATAGATAAAACTACGCTTCATTAATAGTAGGGCAGCAATAGCATATACCATCGATCCAAAAAGGTCACTTATGCTTTGTTCACTAAGTAGTGCATCCCGATTTGTCCAATTGAGCATCTCATTTTCATGCTCAAAGTCATTTTCATTGCAGTCCATACCTCATGAATGGAAAATACGCAGCATCTAATCTTTATGTGCCTTATTTGTACACTCTTCCATCAAACATTACAATGATCTACATTCTACCAAAATCAGATCAAGTGGTCAGGCATCAATGATATGGTTCCTAAAATAACAAATAACTAACTTATTGAGCCCCAACCAAAACTCACAAACTTCATAACCCAATAATCTGACATGGTAAAATGAAAATATTAGCAAGCTACAAATGGCAAGCCAATTTGTCCATGATTTTCTCGCAATCAACTTGAGGATCTTGGGGAATTTTGAGGTACCAATCTTTGAGTCGATTGTGAGAAGATGCGTACAGAGTGGCTTGCCATTTATGGTCTTGTAATAATTTTTTTGACCGTGTGAAATGATTGACATTTGTGAGTTTTGATAGGGGCTTAATAGGTTATTCCTTTGTTGTTTAGGAACCATATCATTGATTCCTTCAGTGCTTTTGAATTTAGTGAAAGATATGGCCACTTGATCCGATTTTATTAGAATGTAGATCATTGTCATGTTAGATGGGGCAGTGTACAAGTGTGTCACGCTTTCGTATTTGTAAGTCTAGTATACTGTCAAGCTCTTGCCCTGTTGACTGAGGAGCATCATGCTGCAAACAGAGCACGGTTATCCTTTTTTTGGGTATGGGGGTTCAGTGCGGGGAAAATTGTATATTTGTGCATTGCGCATTGAATTTTGCAGAATTTTTTTAGTATATTTGTTCTGATGAGTACCTTCTTGTCTTGCTAGATTTCTGTTGCAGCAGATGAGGATGCAAATATGAGGGTTTCTTTGAGGTGGTACCATTGCAGCCACAAATGGGGGACCAAAAGAAAACATTTTCTGATGTAGTCAAGCTTTTGACATCATGGCTGCCGCGTCGTTCCAACCCAGACAATTTCTCCAGGGACTTCTGGATGCCTGACCACAGTTGTCGAGTCTGCTATGAATGTGACACGCAGTTCACCATATTCAACCGCAGGCATCATTGTCGTCTATGTGGGCGAATTTTCTGTGGTAAGTGTACTGTGAACTCGATACCAGTTTCAAGTGGGCCTGACAGACATGTTGATGAGGGGGACAGGATACGTGTCTGCACCTTCTGCTTCAAGCAATGGGAGCAAGAAAGAGTCACTTCCCTCAAACAGGTGATGCCTGTGCTCAGCCCTTCCCTATCCGAGGCGAGTTTGTTCAGTACCAAGTCAACTATTACCATCAATAGTGTTACCACACCAGGTGGATCTTACTCTACTGGAAATTATCAGCATGTGGGTTGTGTTGCCAGCAGTAGTAATCTGAAGTGTTGCCATGACAAGACCTCACATAATACACAAGACGCCCATGTGCCTGAGAAAATCAGGTCCACTGTTTCAAACAAAGATGACTCATCTTCAGTTCAGTTTGATTTTTACACAAACAGGTATTCAGTTTGAAACCTAGCATGGTATATTGTCACCCGGTTAAAGTGTAATATACCACTCTCTGCTTCTGACTTTTCTTCATTCAGTAAACAAATAGCATTGTTATTATCCAGTGTAGTGTTAGACTGTGATGCATGGATTTTACCTTATTTCATCCCATGTGTTGCATTTGACTAGCTGACAATTTTAAAATGCTCCTCTAACGTGACATTCTAAATCAGGAGCGATGATGAAGATGAAGAATATCCTTCTTACTGCTCTGATCAACAGCAGAATGGACAATATTATGGCCCAGATGGGTTTGACGAGCTTGATACATCCTTCAATTCAACAATGTCGCAGATAGTAGAAGAATCTATGGTCTCTAAAGAAGTATCCCCTCATGTGGTTGATCAAGGGTTTCCCAGCACACTGCCCGTTACCAAACTGGAGAATGAACAAGAACCTGATAATAATTCTGAATGCGGGGCTGCTTCGTCCATTTATGCTCTGGAAAGTAAGGATACAAATCCAGTGGACTTCGAAAAGGATGAACTTTTCTGGCTTCCTCCTGAACCAGAAGATGAAGATGATGAGATGGGAGGTGACTTGTTTGATGACGACGATGATGATGAGTGCATAGCTGATGGTGAACAGTGTCGGATTCGATCATCAAGTAGTTTTGGAAGTGGAGAATTCCGAGTTAGAGATCGGTCTGGTGAAGAACATAAGAAAGTAATGAAGAATGTCATTGATGGACATTTCAGGGCTCTGATTTCTCAGCTGTTGGAGGTGGAGAATATTTCCTTGCATGAAGGTGATGACATGGGCTGGTTAGAGATTGTTACTTCTGTATCATGGGAAGCTGCCAACTTCCTCAAGCCAGACACAAGCCAAGGTGGGGGCATGGATCCTGGCGGGTATGTCAAGGTTAAGTGTTTAGCATGTGGGCACCGCAGCGAAAGGTGAACTACTTTTTTTACTGTTCATACGATGTTCAGCAAGCGTCAGCCTATTGCGATGCATACTTTTACATCAAAAAAGACAGTAGCAGACCCAGAAATGGAGCTTGTCCAGCTCTAATTTAACAGACAAATCATTGCTAAACTGCAACTGGGTCAAATCGTAGCGTATTACTCCCTCCATTTTTTTAGATATCGCATTCTCCTTTGGTACACAGACCAAGGAAATGGTAAAAAGCATGCACCTCTTCTCTCCCATGAGTTAATTCTGCATCGATTCTCCACCGCATGCAAGTCTGTGTGCCCCTGCACTAGCTAGTACACCATGGATGCAGACTGAAGTCTCAGCCCCTGCAGTAACTAGTACTACTCCACCGTGCATGCCAAATTAAAATCTCTGCGCAATCGAGGCACACTGTACATGCGGACACTAACACGACATCCTTTTCCGACTATTTGCAAAAATGAAGTACGACATCTAAAAAAAAATGGAGGGAGTACATAACAACTTCAATAAAGAGATGATGCTTATGAAACAATGTATTCAACTAGACAAATATCATATGAAGATACGGTTCATCAAGTATTGTGACATGATATCATGGCATGTACATACTCATCAATTGCAAATGTCCACTTGTGACATGATATCCTATGGCATGTACATACTCATCAATTGCAAATGTCCATTGATTGAAAGTGCAAAATATTTTATGCCACTGTAATCGTAATCTGTTTCATTGCACATATTTTAGCACTTGTGAAATGGACAATTGTATAATATAGTTTATTCCAGAATGTATACCTGGTTGCTTCTGAATGCCTCAGACATATCTATGGGAAGTTGAGAAAAACCCATGAGACCACTGGCCATCATCTTAATTGTTTTCCCAAGCTTTCTTTGATAAAATTTTATCTGGCCCAGTGTGGGTAAAAAATGTTCTTTGACCACAAGTGGAATGTGCTGGGCTAGGCTGCTGTATGCCCGCTAATCTCCACCTAGAACCTAATCACCTAATCTGTACCTGGCCCTGCATGAAGCTCTTCTTGCAAATGCTATCTCCACTTAGGGCGGTTTACACCCAACTAATACAAATTCTGTTAAGAAACTATCAACTAACTTAATGTTGTGATGAGTTTACTTGTAGCTAATTGTTCAATGGATAAGATGTCTTTCTTGTTTTGTTTCATACAGCATTGAGCCTTAAAACCCTTTTATGTATTACTATCTAACACTATCCTCTACTTCTTTCAGTATTGTTGTAAAAGGAGTAGTCTGTAAGAAGAATGTTGCACATAGGCGCATGACAACTAGAATAGAAAAGCCTCATCTCCTATTACTTGCAGGAGCTCTTGAGTACCACCGAGTAACAAATCAGCTGTCAAGTATTGATACATTGCTTCAGCAGGTTTGTAGACTTCTTCTAGTATGCAATATTAAATATCCGTGGATCTGATATATATGTTTTCACTGGTATGCAGGAAACAGATCACCTTAAAATGGCAGTCGCGAAGATTGTAGCTCAAAAACCTAACTTGCTTTTGGTTGAGAATTCAGTTTCTCGTTATGCTCAAGATTTACTTCTAGAAAAGAACATATCATTGGTTTTAAATATCAAGCAGCCCCTCTTGCAGCGTATTTCTCGTTGCACAGGTGCTCAGATAGTTCCTTCTATTGATCTCCTACCATCTCAGAAGCTTGGTTACTGTGAATTATTTCATGTAGATAAATATGACGAACATTCTGTTAACTTGGGTAATATGGCAAAGAAAATGGTGAAGACCATGATGTTCTTTGAAGGATGCCCAAAACCATTGGGTTGCACTGTAAGTGATGCACCATTTTCTCCTTTTTTTTCTTTTGGGATAGATGGACAACAAATAATGCCACGTTGGGTGCACTCAACAACACTCTTCTCCCTTGATTCTTCTCATAGTCTCTTAAACCAAAATTTTTGTTTTAATTGAATGAAGTTTGGTAACCCCCCTTCTTTTAGCAAGTTACAGGGATTTTACATTTCCTGTTATCCTCCAGTTTATCTGCATCAAACAATCAAATTTATATGCCCTATACTAATCCATAACTTATTATCGTGGCCTATATGATCTGTAGGTTCTGCTGAAGGGTGGTAGCATGGATGAGCTTAAAAAAATTAAGCATGTGGTCCAGTATGGAATTTTCGCAGCGTATCACCTGGCGTTGGAAACATCTTTCCTTGCAGATGAAGGTGCTACCCTAACAGAACTTCCATTGAAGTCCCCATTAACTGTAGCCTTGCCAGACAAACGATCTACTGCGGACAATTCCATTTCAGCAGTGCCAGGCTTCACAATCAATGTTTCTAACAACCAGCAAACTGATAGTTTTGATCACCTTGGCACCAACTACATTATGCCAACTGACCCTGGTGAAAGAGCTGTAGTTGAAGCACCAGTATCAAGTGAATGCCTTACTTCTCAAAATACCTACTCCCATTCTTATGGACTGTTGTGTGCTAACAGCAGCAATTTCAACCATGGGAATGGTGATGTAAATGAATTAGTTAAAGTCACTGCAACTTCAGCTTCTGCTTCCATATCTTCTACATCTACATCTGGTGCACCCACCAACCACAGTCCTAGATATTCTGCTGTGGAAAAGAAAGGTATGCATTTTGGCGATTATCATGATGGTTCAACAAGATCACGTGGTAAGATGATAATGATGGATTCAGCCAGCACATTGAGTTGCTATCGCCACAACACAGTTGAAAGTAGCACCAATATCACTAGTTCTGATATCAAGGAGTCATTAGAAGGTTCATATGCTTTGGCTGATGTGAGAACCATGAGCAATAACAATGCTGTGGTAGTCCAACCAGTGTCTAGTGCTGCTGCACAAAATCAAGAGACCAGCCAAGGAGATGATAGCACATCAAATAAGGATGAAGTTATGGCTTCTGACCATCAGAGTATCTTAGTCTCATTGTCCACACGATGTGTATGGAAAGGGACTATCTGTGAGCGTTCCCAGCTGTTACGCATCAAGTATTATGGTAATTTTGACAAGCCTCTTGGAAGGTTTTTGCGGGACTACTTGTTTGATCAGGTCCCCCTTCCCTTTTCAATCCAGATCTAAAAAGCTTTTTGCATTCTTTCCCATCCTCATATGGTTACAATACCTTTGCAGGGCTACCAGTGTCGTTCCTGTGATAAGCCACCTGAAGCCCATGTCCATTGTTATACTCATCGCCAGGGAAGTCTAACGATATCAGTTAGAAAACTTACGGAAATCGTTTTGTCAGGTGAAAGGGATGGGAAGATTTGGATGTGGCACAGATGTCTGAAATGCCCTTGGAGTAATGGATTTCCTCCAGCAACTCAGAGGATTGTCATGTCTGATGCTGCTTGGGGTTTGTCACTTGGTAAATTTTTGGAACTTAGCTTTTCCAACCATGCAGCTGCAAGTAGGGTGGCCAGTTGCGGTCATTCTCTCCACAGGGACTGCCTCCGGTTTTATGGGTGAGCAGTATTATGATTTTTTGTACTTTTAGACTTGAGAAGGCAAAATTACACATGAGTACCCATTCATCTCATATCCTTGAAATTAGTTGTGTTTGTAGATGTGTGCTTTTGAATTTTTAAAAAGGACATGGGTTAATAAACATCCCACGCACACAATCAATGTTAGAAGGATATTTGAGTCCCTGTTCAGCTGGGCCTTTTGGGTCGTGTAGGCCTGCTGCACCGAGCCTTCTGGCCGAGCATGCCATGGGTAGTATGTAGATGATTTCCTATCCTATAGGCAAGGATCTCCGTTGATCGGTTCTGTGTCTATAAAGCAAACCCTAGGACATGCTTTCCTATACAAGTGTACTACACCTTGTACCACATAATCAATTTACTGATTTCCCATACAATATCCTTGCTTTCAATCAATGATATATGTGAAGGGTGCATGTGTGCCCATGTGCTCTAGAACAACTCCATGTTGTTTCACTTAGTCACCTTCAAAGAATGATCACAGGCCTTACTTAAAACTAAAGTAATCATGAGTTCATTGTGTTTACTTCAAGAAATGATCACAGACCTTACTTCAAAAAATCTTAGTTTCTGATTTTTTTGTTGTCTTTTTTTGCAAACAGGTTTGGCAAAATGGTTGCTTGCTTCCGATATGCTCCTATTAGTGTTCATTCTGTTTATTTACCACCTCATAAACTTGATTTTGGTCACCAGCCCTTGGATTGGATACAGAAAGAAGCAAACGAGGTACATCGTATAAGCAGTCAATAGATTTTGTTGCATAAAATTTGCAGCTGTGTCCATCTTTGCACAAATTTTAATATCACAATACAGTTCAAATTTCCATGGAAAGTTGCTTAGCCGTTTGGCTAAATGGTTAACATTTTCATCCAATTTTGTTAGGTTATTGAGCGAGCAAAACATCTCTTTGATGAAGTATTACATGCTTTATGCTTGATATCTGGCAAAAAAGTTCAAGGCGGTTCTCTTAACATAGAACCTAGCACATATATTGCTGAGCTTGAAAGCATGCTTCGAAAGGAAAAGTCAGAATTTGAGGTGCAGTGCCTTTCCATATTGTTTCTTTTTCTTTGCATGGTGATTGATAACTATTAAATGGATAACCTTGTTACATCAAGCTGTGCAAAATACACACCACTAGAGAGTCACCTTGCTCATGAACTTCATCTGCAAATAGTGTCTCTGATAGGTGAACACCTCAACCTTGTAATGCTGTCAGATTCATGGTGCTTTGGTGTAGAAGCAAATGTAAATATTGCATGTCAAGGTAATAGACATTTGGAGCTATTCATCTGATTGACTAATTTAATTATATGTATCTTCATATAAGTTGTGGCATATTGAGGTGCTAACCCACCACTTGTCTGGGAATCAATGTAACTAGAAAAATTTGGATGTAGTACTGTGCAGTTTGCATGGTTGTTTACATTTGAAGATGCGCCCTAATTAATTGTACCCACAACAGATGCAGAAACATTGCCATTCCATGCCTCTTGGATGTACACATTGTTAATGTTACATACTTACATGATTTATTTCCATTTTTACTATTTAGGGATGCCTGAATAAAGTTTTGAGAAAGGATATGCAGAAAGGCCAACCAGACATACTTGAGATCAATCGGCTGCGAAGGCAGTTACTCTTCCATTCATACTTGTGGGATAGAAGGTTAGCGTTTGCTGCAAGATCAGATAGGTGTTGTCATGAGTTATTTAACTTCAAGCAAGGAGACAAGGAGAAGATCCGTTCTGTAGATAGTGTTGCTGAGCAAAATGCACTAACAAAGGCTCAAATTGAAGTTAGTGGGAATAAGCATACCAGCAAAGATGCTAAATATGTTGAGTGTCTACAGGAAAGCAATTATGGAGGGAATCGCACTGGACTTGATGCGAGTACTCCCAATTCCAATCATGATCAGCAAATGACTACAAGTGAACTGGATTTGCTTCAAAGAGACATTAAAACTCCTCTGTACAGTAGTGTCAGTGTAAGTGGTGAGTCGATACCCTTGGAGCCAGATCTTGTTGCTCGGCGCACCCTTTCAGAGGGTCAGTTTCCTAGTGTATTGGATGTGACTAATGCACTTGAAGCTAAATGGACCGGTAAAGATGATCCTGTTTCTTCTAGCAAGGTAACCATGCTAGATTCTGCAACATCCTCAGAGGATTCAGAAGAACATATGGGTGATACTACACCGTCATGCGCCTCTATATTGCTGAACAAGCTAGGGGACAGTGCAGCAGACCATTCTAATTGGATAAGAATGCCGTTCTTACTATTTTACCGTTCCCTCAATAAGCAATGGAATCGTTCAAACAGATTTGATGCACTCAATGAATATACTCCTGAATATGTTTCTTCTTTCTTAAGGGAAGTTGAGCGTCAAATTGGGCCCAAATTTATCTTTCCTATAGGAATCAATGACATTGTTGTTGGAGTTTATGATGATGAACCTACTAGCATTATCTCCTATGCACTGGCCTCCCAAGAATACCATCTTCAGATGTCAGATGAGCTGGAACGAGATACGATAGACACTTCACTCCCACTATGTGACTCGAGAAGTACCTCATTAACTGAATTGGATGACTGTACTTCTGAACTTCTAAGAAGTGTTGTCTTGACAGAGGACAATATCCTCTCCATGTCAGGAAGCAAAAACCCACTTGCTTCAGATCCACTTGTACCTAGAAAAGTAAGTCACATAAAAGTGAATTTTGGGGATGAAGGTCCTCTAGGACAGGTGAAGTACACTGTGATTTGTTACTATGCAAAACAATTCGATGCTCTGAGAAGAATGTGCTGTCCATCAGAGCGTGATTTTATCAAGTCACTTAGTCGTTGCAAGAAATGGGGTGCTCAAGGAGGCAAGAGCAATGTATTCTTTGCAAAATCAATGGATGACCGTTTCATAATTAAGCAGGTTACCAAAACCGAATTAGAATCTTTCATGAAATTTGCTCCAGACTACTTCCAGTATGTATCTGAGTCGATTTGCACAGGCAGTCCTACTTGCATTGCAAAAATTCTAGGTATCTATCAGGTAACTTTCTATGACCTATTTTGATTACAAAAGGTAGTTATCAAAGCTACATCTTGGAGTCCTTGCAAAGTAAAAATGATATATATTACACAGAAGATGGGGTAACTAGATATCTATGCTTTTGTTCTATTCAGTTGATTCCATCAGATTGCATCCAAGCACTCGCATCAGACTGCAGCAGGAAAAACAAGGAAAATATCCTTACGAGCTGCTCTTAAGAGTGGATTTTGTTTATGTTACCCAAACCTTCAACACTGCACATACTTTTATTAAATCTTATTTCACAGTACTAGCTGGACTTTAATTTTCATCCAAACAATCCATTTAGTGATCAGCAGCCTAGAAATGGCACAGACAGTTGGATCTAAATCGTTCCACGAGTACCCAACATTCATGGCCTTGCAATAATAATAAAGATCGAAACATCATGCCAATTCGGCATCCATATAGATCTTGGTAGCAATGCCATCTTGACTCTGATCTTTGTGATGCAGATTTTGTGTTTTCATCTTCATCGTTATTTTTTGTTTGGTCACTTATGCAAAACTATATTCCTCTGAATAGGTTAAGAGCCTGAAAGGTGGTAAGGAGATGAGGATGGATATTCTTGTGATGGAAAATCTTTTGTTTGAGCGTAATGTGACAACATTGTATGATTTGAAGGGTTCTACAAGATCAAGATATAACCCAGACTCAAATGGTAGCGACAAAGTGCTTCTTGATCAGAACTTAATTGAAGCGATGCCTACATCCCCGATTTTTGTTGGAAACAAAGCAAAGCGGCTGCTAGAGAGAGCTGTTTGGAATGACACTTCCTTTCTTGCTGTGAGTAGAAATCATATGCTTACATGTCAGGCTTATTTTATTCCTTTCAATTTCCTGATAATAATAAATCCATGTGTCCGTGCTAGTGAAAAAAATTATCACCATGAGAAGCTACTTCATCTTTATTCCTTTCAAATTGTACAAATGGAACGGATTGTTTCCCCTACAAAGAGCATAACTATGTAGTTGGAACACAAGTAACACTTGTCTTATGTCAAAAGAAACAAACTGTGTTCTTTTCTAATGTACAAATAACATAAACTCTAGAACTTCTAGGTATTACCTGTAGCCAAGCAAACTTCTATAAAGTATACTATATATATAATAGGTGGCACCCTTGGATTCCTGCCTACCAGTTCTTTTGTTGTATAACTCTGAGAGCATACCGTTTCTGTATCTAGAATGTATACCATATAACCAGTACATAATGTGCAACATGAGGTTCACTTCCTACTGATAGCATGCATAATTGTCAGTGTCTTATCGGTGCCATATAATATGATTGGAAAAGGAAGCTATGTTTATGAATAAGAGAACCAAACATTTTGGGGAATTATTTTATGTCTGATACGTACTTGGGCGTCATGTCAGAACAGATATAGGAATAGACAAACCAGCTAGTGGAAGTATTTAACTGTTGATGCCATCTTGTATATTTAAAAATATGTGCCATGTGAATTTGTTTCTATTGGTGTTCTTCTGGACATACTCAACCTTCATCACATAATGTGTATGTGATAAATCTATAGCCATGATATGAAAAGATGGACATCATAAATGATACATCCAAAGGCTGCAACTATTTGGTGCTAGTTAAAACTCTTCATTTAGAAAACTATTATTTTTTTTGTCGATGTGTAATGCTTGTGCCTCCGACGAGGCAAAAAACTATTAATTTTAATACTATGCATGTTTTTATATGTACCCTTTTGATCCAGTGCAACCTTTTGACATAAATATTGGCAATTTTTCCGCAGTCCATCGATGTAATGGATTACTCATTACTTGTCGGTGTCGATGAGAAAAGGCATGAACTTGTAATGGGAATTATAGATTTCATGAGGCAGTATACGTGGGACAAACACCTAGAGACATGGGTGAAAGCTTCAGGTATATTAGGGGGACCGAAGAATGTGTCACCAACAGTAATTTCACCAAAGCAATACAAGAAGCGGTTCAGGAAAGCCATGTCGGCTTACTTCCTTGTCGTCCCAGATCAATGGTCACCTCCAGAAATCATCCCCAACAAGCAAGGGGCTGATAGTGGTCAAGACAGCGACCAGGTTCCCTTTACGGAATTGTGAGAACATGTAGAACCTCTAACGGCAGGGAAGTATTCAGGGAATAACTCTTTTTTTTCAATGTTTATAGATTTTGACTTGTTACAATTTTGTTCATTCTTTTTTGGGTAGTCAGGTTTATCTGACCATTCCTTTCTAGATGTCTTTTTCCTTGGGAAGATCTATGTAAAAAATGTTAGTCTTTGAAAGTTGTAGATATAAATCAGCAAGCATCATATAGGAATGTACAAATTGTCAATCATTTCCATGAATCCTTGTGCATTGAATTATTGTAGCATGTAGAAAAATTAGAAGCAGTTTCAGGCTTATGCAACTATTGTACATTTTTGCTTCCTCGTTTTTGTACATTTATATGTAGGTAGGCTCTCACATTCTTTTCTGGGAGTGATCTACCAAGAAAAGAAGGCATGTAAACTGCTACTCTGAAAATGAAAAAAAATAAAATATATTAATTTGCGTGTCTGCTTCTATATGTGAATTTCTCCCCATCGTAAATTGGACTTTACAGTTATGTAGTTGCAATGGATATTGTCTACTCCCTCTGTTCATGGATATAAGCACTTCTAGTTCGTCCTAAGTCAATCCTTTTTAATTTTGACTATCAATAGCAAAAACATTCTTAAAGATTAACAACATAAGAATAATGTTACTAGATTCATTGTGAAACAGCTATTATAATATGTAATTCTAGTTTATTCTTATAGTTATTGTCGGTCAAAGTAATATATTGGAGGCCCATTAGATGACCAAAAATACTTAAAATTGTGGATGAATGAAGTAATTCTTTCAGATTATAATTTGGAGCAACATTCAAACACTAATATCCGCTTATTTAGTTGAAAAGCAACACAAATAAGATTTTTGTCCTTATGGGAGTAATGAGTTGCATGGTTGCATACCTTGGTATTACATCTCAAACCTCAACATTTGAAGTTAAATCCTAGCAACTCTTAAGCCCCGTTTGGATCCTTCGAATTGAATTCCATTCTAATAATCATAATTTAAATATAAATTAATTAAGCTAATATAGTTGTACATGGAATATATTTGTATATTATAGTTGGCGATACGAGAAAGATACTTATATACTGCACTTCTACTATAGGGAAGCGAGTCGAAGAGTGCGTTAAAAGTTGTAGATTAGAAACATAACATGAGGATCTATGAAATCACATATGAAATCAATTTTCATCTCCCACCCCATGAATTTAAGATAAGCTTATATATATATATACTTTGGAAAGTTGTGGAATACCACATTCCAAAATAAATAGTCTACTCTATTAAGTGGATTCCAATTTCTCAAAATAAAGGGATCCAAATAGGGCCTTAGTGGATTCCAAGTTTTGGCCAATGATCTATTAAGTAGATTGTCACAATTTGGCGTGTTCCACTATAGATATGTCTTCAATTGGTATTTTAGGGGATAATTCAACTTGCCACCACCAACTTCTATGGTATATGACAATACTTGCTATCAGTGCTAGCTAATATGTACTTACAAATACTTGTATGGTACATTTAGGACCATGTGATTTCTCACTGCATTCTTAATTCGATTACTCAGGTTTTGTACAAGCTTTCATCCTGAAGCGATTACTTATTTTCAACCCTGCGAAAATCTCAAATTACACAATAAATACTCTCGGTTACTTGAGAAAATTAGTCGTCTACCACTCGCAAATAATGCTAGGTAAAATTTAGAGATATTGTAGTGTTTACTACTATGGTAGTAAACACTAGCAGAAATTCAAACATGCTTTTATACATGTGCATCCATACCATGCATGCACGTAGATGATTAAGAAAGCAAACAAAAAGTAGCACAACCACTACGGTAATTATAATTCTGCCCAATTACTCATTTACATTGCATGCATATGTCGTTGTAATTAGTTAAGAGTATTGTGTATGTATAGGACTCTTCTTGAAAGGATGATAGTTATCAGCGATGAGTGAACTACTTTATTGGTATTTTTTTGAAAGGTGTTTTGCACAGTTGGTTACTGATCTAGTTGCATGGCTTTGTGATAAAAATTACTAGTGAACCTTGTTGTCCCCAAAATAATACAATCCTAACTACATAAAGGATAAATACTCATCCAGATGCATTGCAAAAATTGTATTCTTTCTGGGATTGAGGCAGTAGGTTGTTCCCTTTTGCTAGCCTAGCTTGCAGTAATATGCTTTGCTAGTTTGCTTGGGAAGACAGCATGCATGAATGAATAGGTGTGCCGTGTGCATGGACAGAGGCCGGCAGGGTGACACAATGCTATAGAGTCGGTCATCACTGCCGGTGCCAAAACTACCATCACTATCGGATTCCATCAGTGGGCAAGGAGCAGCTATAACAGTGGTTATCACTCCCACTAGAACTGACAATACTATTTACACATCAATATTGGTTCTGGTTTATATACAATGATAGTGGAAATATCACTGCTGTTTTCTGTCCTCACATGACAGTACAACTACCTTTTCAATTAATATTTAATTGCAACACAATTACATTAGTGGCAACAAAATCAGTTAACAGCAACAATAGTAGAATCACAAGCACATATATCTCACAATGGCATACATATCACAATCCAAGGCATCAAAATAGATCACAAGAACTACAAGTGCGTACATCATTTGAAATTCGAACCACAAGTCCGTACAACTGTTTGACAAGAACAATTTAATCTACCCTATATAGATAAGGCAGAACTCACAATCTTGTGACACAACCTCCATAATGAACCTAGCTAGCTCTGCTTGAAGTGCTAATAGCTCAGATAGCAACAACTTTGAAGTGCCAAGCCATAGGCGTTGTCATGGAAGCAAAAATGCATTAAACACATTCAAGACTTATTAGATATATGTGCTGACGTGATATATGGACTAACCATTTTTCTATGGGATCTATAAAATTTATTAAACAATTTGAGAATGATTTTTTAAGAGAGAAGGGGATAAATATAGAATAGTCAAGTAATAAAACAATAATCTTAAATCCTATTCCTAATGTTTGGACTAACCATCTTTCTATTACGGTTAAGCATTGTTTTATGAAAAAATGTGCATTTAATATGGAGTGCTTCATACGAACCTCATCATCACCAGGAGACATGTCATCTTCGTTGAAACACACTACATGTTATTAATTTCAAAATGCGAAGCAATCCGGCGATTCGATAAGCTACAACTAAAATGGGTTGCTAATTACCAACCTTGAAGTACTGATGTCTTGCGGATTCTTCAAAACTTAGTAACCTTCATGACCAATTTCATGAAAAATAACCTCTAAAATGAAAAACCTCTCTAAACCCGGTAGCCAACGGAGCCCTTATTCATAGGTAGGGACTAGCATGGAACAAAGTTGGTGGTAACACCCCTCACATGTTAGTAAAGTAAAGCCTTCTAGAGCATATCTAACACAGACATACACGAGGATGAGGGTAATGAAATAAATGGATGTCGACCTAGCACTAAAATTGCATAGAAAAAAGAAAGATACTCCATCACATTTGTTTCAAAATTCAAAACAATCTAGCCAAACAAGTAGGCTAGAATTTAAATGCTTCCTAGTTACTAAATTTAATGTACTGGTGTCATACAAATTCTTTAAAAATTGGTTGCCATCATGACTAATTTCATGAAAATGGCCTCAAAATGAAGAAAGAGCCACTTAATCACATTTATTTAAAAATAAAAACCAATCTAACTAAATAAACATGCTAGAAGTTTAATGGGTTGCTAGTTACCAACCATAATTAAAGGGGTTATGTGCATCCTTAAAAAAATGCGAGCCTCCATGAGAAATTTAATGAAAAATGGCCACAATGAAAAAATGCCTTGTTTTTGTGGGTTGGTCGAGCTGAATAGGAAGAGGAAGTGGGTGTTTATACTGTATCATAACACCACCAGTTCCTACCAAGAACCAGCAGTGATATAAGCCAGACAATGTCATATCACTTCTAATTTGTGCTACAAACCAGCAATGATATATGACTACCGCTTTAAGCCACCAAATGACAGTAATATATGCTTTTCTGTCGGTTCACAACCAATCATTTGGTTGGCCGTTGGGCTCGTGGATGGATAGTGTTAAGGCTTTAGTGTCGGTTACTTTTGAACCAACAGTGACCGTCCAGCAGTGATTGCCGATTCTATGCAGTAGTAACATAACCCAGGCTCATTTGTGTTTGACATTTGTCCCGCTCGGACTTGGGCCCAGAACTAAAGAAAGTATTAGTTCTGGATCCAACAGCTAGAGGCCTGTGGGGAGGGGGAAGAACATTTAGTCACGGTTGAAGCCACCAACTGGAACTAAAAGTTTCTCATTTATCTTAAAAGCTCCAACTGGGACTAGAGGCCTACGAGCCCATTTGTCCTGGCTGGAGCCACCAATCACGACAAATGAGGGACTTTTCATCCCAGTTTGTGGCTACAACCGGGATTAAATTTCCTAGGCCCTTTTATCCCCTTCTTCCTCTCCCTGCCAAAGCCATTCCTCCATTCATGTTCTTGCTGTTCTTGTCTCGGGTGAGGGGAGGTCATGCCCATTTTCTCCATGATTTGTGAAGGCTTTTGATTCCCCCATCCATCCAACGGTTCTAAAGGTTAGAAACTTCAACCTCTCATCTTCCATTGCTAGTGTAGCTCATTTCATGATCTAGAAATAGAGATTTCAAGGTTTTTTAGATTGGGATAAATGTTGGAGTTTTTTGATTTATACACCACCATTGAGCTTAAATTACTTAAGATTTGCATAGAATAGAATGCTATTTTTTGGAATGGGACTATATACATAGAGAGAGGAATACAATTTAGAAAAAATATGGATATGGAAATGAGTATAGTAGGAATTTTTTATTTTTAGAATGAGAGTATGTATATATGACCATATTATGTGAAATGTGAATGTGAAATTTCAAATTGAATGTTTATGTTTATATGAAATGTCAAATTGAATAATATTAAAAGTGAAAAAAAGATGTATACTTGGTATGTATTTTGTATTTGAATGAATTATTTTGACTCTCTAATGATGTATTTATTCATGCTCACATTGAAACCGTTGAGAAGTAAAAAAAATCTTTGTTTCAGAACATGTATCTATCTTTACCATGCAGTGATGACACTGCCATTCGAGGCCAACATGATATTCGCAACACGGTGTGTTATAAGAACGTGATGAAGAAGTACGGTCTAGGTTCCAATGAAGAAATCCTCACCTTTGAGCAAGGTGAGGATGCCACCATTCGGAACATGATCGTACTCCTTCATCATGTTCTTATACCGTACCATGTTGCGGATATCAATGTTGGTCCCGAATGACAGTGTCATCACCTATGGTCCAGTTATATGTCCCTAAATAGAGATTTTTTTTTCTTCTTGATGGCTTTGCATATAGATCCTGAAACAAAGTTGTGAACCTTGATTGCATCCCATATGGCGTGGGACGACGAGTGTTTGCCTCAAACTGAAGAGTGTCAAAATAATTAGTGTTCGCCTCTAAGAATTTATTTTGTTTTTTACATTTATTTGATAAGTGTAGTGAAATTACTTTTATTTTTGGAAATACTATAGTTGAGTTCTTCACCCAACATGATGAGTAATTAATTGATGAGTAATTAATGTTTAATCCATAAAAATAGCTTTGCAACATGATGTATTGGAGCGCCGTGCGTCCGCTTGGTCGTCGGTACGCAATCATTTGAAGCGCACCGAATATTTCCTTGAGTTCCACCTTGAAGAGCACCTTGGACTTGTTAGCAGTCGTATTTGTCGTAGGATTAAGAAAGTATTTTATTGCCTCACGCTTGGAAATGCAAGTCGCAAATTTGAGTGTGAATTTGATGTCGAGTTGCATTTACGGATAATGATCGTGAGTTGATGGCTCGACGTAATGCAAGGCGCGAAGCGTCGGGGATGGCGGAAATTGACCGGTGTCGAGAGTTGGCGTGGCAGTTTACGAGGCATCAGTCAATAGGTCTCGTGAGTAGTTTGTATTAGCATGTAGCTTATTTGGTATTTTAGACCTTTTAATTAATCATGTTGTGTAATGTATCATGTAGATCTTTTAATTGTTATTCATATTGAGTGATGGATATTTTGGACCTTTTAATTATTCATGTTATTGTAATTATACAAATTTATTCATTTTTTATATTTATTTGATACATGTAACAAAATGTATCCATTTCAACTTTGAATATGAGTATTCTAGTGGTGAAATTAGTTTTATTTTTTGAATTCAATGCAAATTGACCGGCAATAGATGTACAATGCTAACTGACATTCCAAGAAGTTCATTGATGGCCTGCATTATTTTTTGGATGTGGCTGAGGCTAAGAAGCGGAATGGTTTCATATGCTGTCCGTGCGGACATTGCTAGAACAAGAAGGATTACTCATCTTCAAGGACCCTTCACAGCCACATTTTCGCTAATGGTTTCATGTCCAATTATATTTGTTGGACCAGCCACGGAGAAAAAGGGGTTATAATGGAAGACAATGAAGAAGAAGATTGTGACGGCAACTTTCCTAGCCATGCTAGATTCAGTGCGTTTGATGACGATACTGCCATGGAAGAGCCTGATGGAGAGGCGGCAGAAGATGATCTCACCGATGATCTTGGGCAGATGTTAGAGGATCACCGCAAGTTGTTGTACCCAGGCTGCAAAGATGGATTGAAGAAGCTTGGTAGCACCCTAGAGTTGCTGCAATGGAAGGCAATGCATGGTGTATCCGACAAGGGATTTGGTCAATTTCTGAAACATTTAAAAAATATGCTTCCTAAGGACAACGAGTTGCCTACCACAACATACAAAGCCAAACAACTTGTTTGCCCTGAGGATTGGAGGTACAGAAGATACATGCATGTCCCAATGACTGCATCCTCTACCGCGGTGATGAGTATGAGAATCTGGATGCATGCCCCGTATACGGTGCATTGCAGTATAAGATCAGGAGAGATGATCCTAGGGATGTCGAGGGGGAGCGTCATCCAAGGAAGAGAGTTCCTGCCAAGGTCATGTGGTACTCTCCTATAATTCCATGTTTGAAGCGTCTATTTAGAAACAAAGAGCATGCTAAGTTTGCTAAGTTGATGCAATGGCATAAAGAAGAACAAAATAAAGACACAATGTTGAGACACCCGGCTGATAGATCCTAGTGGAGAAAAATAAATAGAACTTACGAGTCCTTTGCACTGGATGCGAGGAACATAAGATTCGCTTTGAGTACAGATGTCATGAATCCTTTTGGTGAAATGAGCAGTAGCCACAACACTTGGCTTGTGACTCTATGTATATATAATCTTCCACCATGGCTCTGCATGAAGTGGAAATTCATCATGATGCCGGTGCTTATCCCGAGCCCAAAGCAACCTGGAACGATATTGATGTGTACCTAACGAATAACTGTTATTGTTGTGGCACTAAGAAGGTGTGCGAATGTTAGATGAATACCAACATGATAACTTCAACCTACGAGCATTGTTGTTCGTAACCATCAATGACTGGCCTGCTCTTAGTAACCTGTCAGGACAAACGAACAAAGGATATAGAGCTTGCACACACTTCTTAGATGAAATTGATAGTACATACTTGATTCACTGCAAAAAGGTTGTATACATAGGTCATCGTCGGTTTCTCCCCGTCAAACATCCAGTACGAAAGAAAGGCAGGCATTACAATGGGCAAGCAGACCACCGTACAAAGCCGATGCACCGTAGTGCTAGGCAAGTCTTTGATATGGTTAAGGATATAGAAGTAGTATTTGGTAAGGGACCTGGTAGCCAACCTGTTCTGAGCGAAAATGGAATGGCACCCATGTGGAAGAAGAAGTCTATTTTTTGGGACCTACCATATTGGGAAGTCTTACATGTTCACAATGCAATTGACATGATGCACGTCATGAAAAATCTTTGTGTCAACCTGATAGGATTCCTGGGAGTGTACGGTAAGACAAGAGATACATATTGGCATTTCTTAGCGTCATCACTAGGATCATCATTCCCTAGCAATGGTGCCGGAAACGCTGTGTGGTATTTCTTACGTCATAGATGAATCCGCAAGCGTGCGGAATACCGTTGTAGCATTATATCCGTGAGTAATCTCGGGTGTCGTATTTATATTTCCGCAGGGAAGATAACGGTTATAGAATAGGTAAGTTGATGATCAAATCTTGGTTGAATATTCACTTGCATAAATATGGTAGAACCAACCTGAATTACACCGACTCAAGTACGCGAGTCCACTCCTGAGGGCTCCAACGTACTTCAAACGGTATAATCCCTTGGCCTGTCGGGTAACATCCTGATAAACCACCAATGCAGGATCAAACAAGGTACCTCGCACGAAGGCGTGTCCAGAGATACAATCACCGTCATATTTTACATCACAGGCATTTATATTACACAAGTTGTCAAAAGTAGTATCAGTTCCAAACTGATAGGATTTATTACAAACCGGTTCAAGTTTTCAAGTTTACGGCAGCGGAATTTTAAACACAACCACTGTACACGTCACCAGTACGGATATCATGCTAAGCCCTGGTATGATATCACTCGGTAGGATCAGTGTTGGCCGGGGATGGATCCCATTCCACGGACCAACCATTGGGCAGAGTGTAAGGCCATGGCACAGGCAGAGTAGAGTCCTCAAGGGATTACCTGAATAAAAAGTCACAATGCAAGACTGAGTATTCTAATACTCAGTAAGGCTTACCCGTTTTATGGTATACTTAGCCATGTAACTAGACTTATGAAGGCTTTAATGGTGAATGGGTAAAGTTTTCAGCTGAAAAGTAACAAAGAGTAGATCCTTAATTTTAAATTTTAGCTTTCGAGTTCTAGTTGATTATTAAGCACCTATAACTACTCAAGCATGGTAGAATCTTTAGGCAAACATCATCTTTGATAACCATAAAGTTGCTCTTGTTACTCTATGTGGCAAAGGGATCAAGCAGTCTCAATCTCCGCGAGAAACAGACGATTCCTGAATCGAATTTCAGCCTTGCAAGGGTAAACCTAACTCACACGCTTGGAACATTCAGAGATCGTTCTGAAGCAACCGTTTGCCTTTCATTCCGACTCATGGATCAGATCCACCACAAACGACTACAGGACCATACGCACACTTAATGTGCAGGACATATGTCTATAGTGCGACTACATGACCATACTCCTGGTTGCCCTGCAACACGTATTCCCACACGTCGAAGTGAGTAACCGGAAAAACCAAATACGAGTGGTCGGAGGTATGTCCACTTACCATATTTCGCGGCATGTGGCTAGTACTTTCAAACGCTTAACCACCACTACCACACACTGCGACCTTAGCCAAATTCATTAACATAGACGGGGTATCATCTCGACCATGATACCTCACATAAATTCCGTCCGTTATCCTTATAGTGATTACAGGAATATAAACACTATAATTCCTATAAGCTTGCGAGTGACAGGCAAGCACTCGACTTCTACCGGTCCTATTAGCGTAGCAGATATTCGGACTCAAGTTCTAGTATTCAGTACATCAGCTTCTGAGAATATGCAACTAGGGCTTCCAGACAATTCCTAAGAACTTAATGCATAAGTAGATATATATATAAAGGTAGATTGCAGTGTAAATAATGTAATGGTTTATGTCCGGAGCTTGCCTTGTGAGTGGGGTTGGGGGCAGGAGTGTCAAGGTTTTCTGAACTTTGGTTCAGAGCTTCTGTTAGATTTCCGACGACATTCCCTGGGTCTTCAGAAATTTCCACTTCTAATTCCGGGATCAGTTCGTAGTCTCCGTCGGCGAGAGTAGTTGAGTCTATATGATATGCAAAGATGTAGTTTAAGAGATGCGTACACTTTCATTTTACTTCACAATAAAGTTGCAATCCAATGAAAACACAGTTCACTCATCACACGTATCATTTACTCTTTTACTTGGCAGTCATTTATCGGGTATAAACTAACCTAGTTAGATACACTAGACAACATGTTTTATTATTACAAAATAAACTACCATAGCACTGGGGTTGAAATTTTTACTACTTACAGATTAAGCTATGTCTAAGCCATTGTAAATTTATCAAGATTTTATTTTTACAAAAATTAGGCCACAAGGATAAATAACAATAGCACTATTATTTATAACTGTATATACACACAAGATTTTGCTCTAGATTTTTGTGCACAGGTTACACTACTCAAGTTCAACACCTCAAAATATTTTCATAATTTTTAAGTATTTATAGCTGCATATATTAAATACACAATATTAAATAAGCATTATCCATGATTAAACTCACACATTATAAAAATATTACACAAATAGTAGGTTAATTATTTTTCATAAATACTACATGTCAAAGAAAAACTAACTCAATTGGTTTTACATTTTTACCATTTTTCTACTATTTACTAAGCATTTTCATAGTCTACAACTACTTAAACTTAACATTTAAATTAGAGTAGAAACTACTTAGAAATTGAAAGTTAACCTGTAAGGAAAGTTGTAGATCTTAGAATAGGGAATCCAACAAATTTTAGTTTGTATTTTTCTGATTTTTCCTTGAATTTCTATGAAATTTCAAAGTTTGCAGCAAAAATAACACAGGGGGTCCCTATAGGCACTATTCATCTGCGTCATAAGCTTCGCAGACAGCCCCCTGGGCTTTTGTATCTTTCAACCCGAGGCCCTTGGCCGTGGTCAGAGAGGGAGGCGCGGGTTTGATCGGCCAAATCCGGCGACGGCGATCGCCGGCGGCGAGGGTGGAGGGGCGTGGAAGCATCACCAAGTCCTTGCGCACCTGTGGCTGACCGGACTTGGGGTCGGGGTGGCCTGTAGCGGCGGCGCGATGAGAGCAGGCGGCCGGCGGCAGAGGAGAATGGCGGAGGTGGCGCTCCGGCGGTCGTGAGCGGTCGGAAAGGGGTCGGGAAGCTTCAGGGCGGTGTGGGGAAGCTAGTTGTAGGGTCAATTGGAGTTTAGGAGGGTCAGAAAGGGGTGCTCCACGGCGAGCAGGGGGCGGCGGCGGGTGGCGGTCGCCGGCAGTGGCGCTCCGGCCGAAATTCGATGGCGTTTAGGGGTTGGTGAGCACGAGCAGGGGTTTAGGAAGCTTGCTAGGGGGTCAGTGGGGGCAATGGGCGATCGGTGGCAGCTGTCCACGGCATCCAGTGGCTCACCGGAAGGGAGGAGCGGGTGGCGGTGGTGATCGGGGGTTCGAGGTGCACACGGCAAGGGAAAAGAGATGGAAACGGATCGAGTATGAGCTGCTGGTGCTGCTGAGAAGAAGGGGGAGGGAAGAAGAGAAGGCACGCGCGCGGGACACGGCAGCGGTGAGGTGGCAGTCGGCGGTGGTCTCCTGGGCGCGTGGCGCTGGGATGGAGGTTCCAGCGCGAGGAGCAGAGGGCGGTGGAGAGCTCTAGCGCGACACGTGGAGAAGCTAGCAGGCAGGAGGTGGGGCGGCAGCGGCCTGCACAGCGGCGGCCGGGGGAGCTGTACTGCGCCGGCGGCAGAGGAAGCAGAGCGGGGAGCAGAGAGGCGCCAGAGGAAGAAGAAAGGAGGGGAGGGGTCCGAGGGGCTCATTTGGAAAACCAGAAAATCTAGGGACTTCTCTATAAAGTAAGATTTCCCATTGATCTAAAACCCTAATGAGGAAATGCCCAAAATAGAAGTTGGAGAGTTTTTCAAACCCTACAACATTGTTTTAGGGTTCAAGTTCAAAAACTCAAAGTACACAGCTTCTTGTACTTAAGTAAATTTAAGTAAATTTTGTCCTTACTGAGGTAGATTTCATGTAGTTTTGGACATAAATGCAAGTTTTCATGCAATGTCATGATGACTTGCATTCTTACATTTTGGTCCTAAGTAAACTTTGAAAGTTACTTTTATACTTCAATTATTTTGCTTAAAAGGACCCATACTTTTGCATTAATCACATCTAAGTCCTTATTTTCACATAAACACCCAAATTTCATAGAATTCAACATATCTATTACAGTTTCTTTCCTAATGTGATACAAATTTGACACCTAGGGTGTCACATTCTTCCAATGTTTTTGATTCTACCTTCCATTCTTACCCAATTAACACTAAAGGGCCCAAATTTTTCAAAATTACATAAATACCCTTTTTCCCTCTGCACTTAAATTTGAACACACATAGACAAGATCAAACATGCACACTCTACACTAAAATCTAGGGTTTATATTCTAAATACCTGAATGTCATAGCCTTCCCCCCTAAAAATAATCTCGTCCTGAGATTCTGAAGCAGAATGGAATTGGGTGATTAGATTTGGGAATTGGCTTGAAGGAAGTTTGGGAAATTTCGTTGAAGATAAGATCAGTTTCCCAAGTTGCTTCTTCTTCTGTGTGATGATTCCGTAAGATCTTATACATTTTAATCTTCTTTCTTCTGGTGATTCTCTCCTTGGTATCAAGGATCTGAATGGGTTGTTCGGTGTAGGATAGATCAGGTTCAATCTCAATGGCTTGTGATTCAACAATCTCAGTAGGCACTTTAATGCATTTCTTGAGTTGAGAGATATGGAAAACATCATGAACGGCGGCCAACTGAGAAGGAAGACAAATTCTGTAAGCCACTGGGCCACAGACTTCAAGGATTTCGAATGGTCCGACATATCGGGGTGCCAACTTCCCTTTTATGCCGAAACGCTGAACACCTGTGGTAGGATTGCAGAGGTTTTCTTCTTTGACAAAATGCCCTACTTAGAATTGCAGAGGTTTTCTTCTTTGATCTGCATAACTCTTTTGTCTAGACTGGGCTGCTTGGAGGTTAGCTTGAATAACCTTGACCTTATCTTCAGCTTCGACAACTAGGTCTGGTCCAAAGATTTTGCGTTTGCCGGTCTTAAACCAACTCAAAGGAGTTCGACATCTTCGACCGTATAACGCTTCAAAGGGAGCCATTTGAAGACTGGACTAGTAGCTATTATTGTAAGAAAACTCGGCCAAGGCGAGACATTTGTCCCAGCTTGTACCATAGTGAATAATACAAGCTCGGAGCATGTCTTCAAGAATTTGGTTGACTCTCTCAGTCTGTCCATCAGTCTGAGGATGATATGCAGAGCTTCGAATTAGTTTGGTTCCAAGAGCATATTGTAGTTGTTCCCAGAAGCGAGCAATAAATTGTGCCCCTCGATTAGAGATAATGGTTTTTGGGACACCATGCAATCGAACAATTTGATCAAGGTAAACTTCGGCATACTTCTTGGCAGAATAAGTGGTATGCACCGGAAGAAAATGAGCAGTTTTGGTAAGTCTATCAATGATCACCCATATGGAGTCATGTTTTTGAGATGTGTTGGGAAGATCAACGATAAAATCCATACTAATGTCTTCCCACTTCCACGATGGAATAGGTAGTGGTTGGAGTGTACCAGATACTCTTAGATGACTGGCTTTGACTCTCTGGCATGTATCACATTCGGATACATATTTAGCAATTTCTCTTTTCATTCTGGTCCACCAAAAGTTCCGCCTAAGGTCTTGATGCATTTTGGTATTACCAGGATGAATAGAAAACTTGGATAGATGCGCTTCATCAAGGATTTGTTTACGAAGTTGATGATCTTTAGGTACAACAATACGATTGTTAAACCATAGACCTCCTTGATGATCAGTGTGGAAGCATCTATATTTGGCTTCTCCTTGAGATAGCTTCAATTTGATAATTTTGATACCTTCATCATGTAATTGTGACATGATGATTTTATCTTGAAGGGTAGACTCAATAGATAATAGATTCAGACTACCTTGAGGAATGATCTCCAGATTGAGTTTCCTCATCTGATTGCAGAGAGTTTCATTGAAGGTTTCTATGGGTGAGCAATGACAATGTGCCTTGCGGCTAAGTGCATCCGCAACCACATTGGCCTTACCAGGATGGTAGTGTACCTCAAGATCATAGTCTTTGATCAGTTCTAACCAACGCCTTTGCCTTATATTTAGGTCAGCTTGAGTAAAGATATATTTGAGGCTCTTATGGTCAGTGTAAATGTTACACTTGGCGCCCATAAGATGATGTCTCCAAATCTTGAGAGCGTGAATAACCGCTGCCAATTCAAGATCATGGGTTGGATAGTTTTGCTCATGATTCCGGAGTGCTCTAGATGCATAACCAATGACCCGGCTGTTTTGCATAAGAACACAACCAAGTCCAGTTCCGGAAGCATCGCAATAGACATCAGAAGGCTGGTTACTATCTGGTTGAGCTATCACTGGAGCAGTTGTTAGAAGTTTTCTCAAGGTGTGAAATGCTTCTTCACACTTATCATCACAACGGAACTTAATATCTTTCTTAAGTAGTTCAGTCATGGGTTTGGCTATTTTGGAGAAGTATCCTGCCAATCCAAGGAAACTTCAGATTTGATGGACTGAAGTTGGAGGCTTCCAATCCATAACCTCCTAAACTTTGGTTGGATCAACTGATATGACTTCACTGGAGATAGTATGTCCCAAAAATTTCACACTATCCAGCCAGAATTCACATTTCAAGAATTTGGCGTAAAGGCGATGATCACGTAGCCGTTGAAGAACGACACGTATATGATTAGCATGATCTTCTTTAGTCTTAGAATATATCAGAATATCATCGATGAAAACCACGACGAATTTGTTGAGTTCCGGCATAAAGACTGAATTCATGAGATACATGAAATACGCCGGTGCGTTAGTAAGTCCAAATGACATAACCAGATATTCATATAATCCATATCTAGCTGAGAAAGCTATTTTTGGAATATCGCTAGGTTTAATTTTGATCTGATGATAACTAGAGCGTAAGTCAATCTTAGAAAAGACCTTAGCTCCAGCGAGTTGATCGAACAAGATGTCAATGCGGGGAAGAGGGTACTTATTTTTGATAGTGACCGTATTGAGTGGACGATAATCGACACATAGCCTTAAGCTATTATCCTTTTTCTTTACAAAGAGAATAGGACATCCCCAAGGTGAAGCACTTGGGCGTATGAAACCTTTGTCAAGAAGATCTTGGAGTTGGATTTTTAGCTCGGCTAACTCATTTGGAGGCATACGATATGGCCTCTTTGAAATAGGAGTGGTGCCAGGTTGAAGCTCAATAATGAACTCGATGTCTCTGTCTGGTGGCGTTCTAGGCAAATCGTCTGGAAAGACATCGGGATATTCACAGACTACAGGACTATCTTTCACTTTAATGTCTGTGATAGCATAGGCATAAGAATGAAGATACTCTTGCTGAGGCAGATAGAGGGTGGTGGCTCCTTGATGTGGTGAGTCAATCTCAATAACTCGGGAAGAGATATCTAACAGTACTCTATATGCTGTCATCCAATTTGTCCCGAGTATAACATCAATACCCTCTAAATTTAGTAGAACCAAATCAGTTTGATTAATTTACTACCTAACTGAATTGGCACACTTTTAACCATTTGGTTAGAGGTAATCTTTCCTCCAGGGGTAGAAATCATATATGACCCTTTTGTAGGACAAAGATCAAGTCCTATTCGGGTACCACAGTTGTTACTAATGAAACTATGAGTTGCTCCTGAATCAAATAATGTAACAACTGGTTTGTGATGAATAGAGAATGTACCCGACATGACGGGGGCTCCATCCGGAAGTTCTGCAAGGGTGGTGAAGTTAACTCGCCCTTGCCGGACTTGCATCATCGGCCTCTTGCCTTGTTCTGGTTATTTTGATTGGAACTTTGCCTTTGATTAGGTTTCCTGGGCCGCGGACAATCTCTGATGAAGTGATCCGCACTCCCGCAATTGAAACAACGATAAGTGCTGCTTCTTTGTTGGACTTGTTGAATATTTGGCCGTGGGCCAGATTGTTGTGGCTGTTGCGGAGGTACGGAAGGTCTATACCCTCCTTGCTGTTGAGGCAGCCTGAAAACCAATCTGCCAAGTGGAGCATTCCGCTGTGGCACTCTAGGCGGTGCATTCTGAACAAATCGATACCGTGAGGGTTGAACACTCGCGGGTCCAGTGGAAATCCTTCGTTTATTTTTGGCATGGTGTGCCGTGATACAATCTTCCTGGGTCAGGGCCATGTTAACCAGCTCACTAAACGTATTGGCCTTCACAAGGTTCAAGCGTTGTTTGAGCTTAGTGCTTAAATCCCGACGAAAATGATCTTACTTCTTGGTGTCACTGCCAGCGTGATAACCCGCGTACTGGCATAGGTGATTAAAAGCCTGTGCATATTGTAGTACGGTGCGGGTGCCTTGGGTGAGTGCCAGCTTTCTGGCTTGCAGTGCCTGGCCTATTCATACTAGTACTCATTCAATTTCCGCTCCATCAGTCCTTCGGGTATATGATGTGCTCTGAAAGCATTCCGAAATTCTTCCCAGGAGATAACATGGCCATCAGCTTGCATGGCACAATAATTATCCCACCAAATACGGGCAGCACCACGTAGTTGTTGGGCAGCGAAGTGAGCTTTATTGGAGTCCGCACATGGAATCATAAGAAGAGCAAACTTGGATTCAATGGTGCGAAGCCAAGCATCGGCATCAAGGGGCTCCTCAACTTTGCTGAATAGTGGGGGCTGAGTACTGAAGAAATTTTGGTAGTTTGCCACCTGAGGGTGAGGATCATCACGACCTCCTCGTGATTGCTGGCGTTGTTGGTTCTGCTATGCCTGTACCAGCAGATTAAGAAGCTTGGTCTGCTGAGCCATAATCTCAGCTAGATTTGGGGGTGGTGGTGGCGGGTGTTGGGAACCGCTGGCCTGGTCTGCTCGGAAACCTTCCGGGGTTCCACGTGGCTCCAACCATCTAAAACAAAGGAGATGTCCATTATTAACCACATATCCTTACTCCCATTTTCAGAAGGCATACCACAATTAACAGATATGTAATTCACATATTCCATTCAAACAACTCATTTCAGAGGCAAAGATATTGAACAAGATGTAGAACACGAGGCTTCGATTACAACACAGATACTGGTTGTCCTTAATATTGTACATCAGGGTGGTCCGTACACAGGCCATCTATATTACAACAAATGGCACAGGGTCTAGGTAGACTACTTGCTACCTATGTCACTACGCTTAACACTGGTTACATCTAAAGAGTCGACAATTTGAACAAACTAGAAATCGTTGAGATTGCCTACAGAAGACTGACTGCCGGAAGAAGAGTAATCTGGCTAAGGATTGGGTTCTGGATCTCGATGCTCGGAGTCGAGATTCGAAACTCCCTCGATTTCCTCCGGGTCTTCTTCTCCACATTCAGGTACTACGGGTGCAGCGGGAGGTACTGGTTTGCTGCTGCATTTCTTCAATGTGTGCATGGGCATCATCAGTGTGATAGTTCGTGTACATGTAATGCTAGACATATATTTTGTTAGTGTGAAATATGTGTTTGTTTGTATAAAGCTTGTGTATGTTTATGTGAAACTTTTGGAAAATTTTAAAGTACAAGTAAAAAGGGTATTTTTATAATTACAGAATAACCTAGGGTTGTTTTTGCAAAATGTATTTGGATTAGGGTAATTTCAAAATAAGTGAAAGGTGGTTTTGTAAACATGTTTTCCTTATTTTATCCCTTGTAAAAATATATATATATTTATCCAAAAGTTGCATTGGAAATGCAAGTGTTGAATTGTGTAAAAATTTTGGATAAAGTGGTAAAAATAAGGGTATTTATGTGATTTTATAAAAGTACAAGTCCTTTTATGCAAATGTTTGATTTACAAAAGTAACTTTAAAAATTTACTTAGGGCTAAAGTGTAAAAGTGCAAGTCATCATGGCACGTCTATCCAATCATTATGACGAGTCTATCCCGTCATTATGACGTGCCATAAATGCTTGCATTTAGGTCCTGAATTTTATAAAGTTACGCTCTTTAGGACAAAAACAATTCAAATCCGACTTTTATTCAAAATTTCATGTGTAAAAATATAAGTTTTGAGTTTTTGAACTTGAGCCCTAAAGCAATGTTGTAGAGTTTGAAAAACTCTCCAACTTTCGTTTTGGGCATTTCCTCATTAGGGTTTTGAATCAGCGGGAAATTTTGTTTTACAAACAGGTCCCTGCAGTTTTCTGTATTTGCGCTTAGGTCTTTGGGGAAAACTGTTCCTCCTTCTCCTCCTCTGTCTCCTTATCCTGGCGTGTCTTCCTTTTTCTCTTCACCAGTGGCCAATCCCTCTCCTCCCTTCAATCTTATCCACCCGGTTCCCTCCTCCTCCCTCTCCTCCTTCACTTGGAACAGCACAGGCGGCACAGGCAGGCGGCCCGAGCGGCCCAGGCGGGGCGCTGGTAGGCGGCGCGCGGCTCAGGATGCAGCGCGCGCAGCACGGGCGCTCGGGCGTGGAGGCGAGCCCCTGGCGGTGGCGCGCGGCTTGACCAACGGCATGGAGGCGCGCGGAGCGGGGCCAACCCGAGCGGCGAGCGGCCCACGCGGGCGGAGCGCACGGACGCGCGGCCCAGGCGCTGGGCGTTGGAGCGACGGCGGCTCGGCCCGAGTGCGGGTGAGCGAAGACGCGTGAGACCGGAGTGAGGCGGAACGGCGCCTGAGCGAGCGCATGGCAGCAGGTGGCTCGGCTCTGGGCGAGCGTGGCCCAGGCGATGTAGCTGGCGCGGAGCGCGCGGTGGCTCGGGAGTAGCGCGGGAGCCGGAGGTGAGCCAGCAGCTTGGGTAGGCAGAGGCAGGCCCAGGTGGGGCGAGCGGCGCGCGGCACTAGCCGTGGGCGCGCAGATGAGATGCGCGTGGGAGCAGGCAAGCCCTAGCGGCGGTTGCGGCGCGTGGGGTGGAGCAGAGTGGCTCAGGTGGCGTGAGCCGGAGCGGCGTGTGGATGTGGGGCATTGGAGAGCTAGCGGTCGCAGGCGCCAGTGCGCGGCGCGTATGGACGAGCGAGAGCAGAGCTAGCCCGGGAGTGGCTACGGCAGCAGGCAAGATGGTGCGGGCGCTGACGCAGGCGTACGGATGGAGCAGTCACGCGGGCAGGGCGACACGGTGTGCACGGGCGGCTCAGCGGGAGCGCGGATACAGGGAGCCGGTGAGGGTGCGGCAGATGCGGGCGCACGGGTAAAGCAGCACGTGCGCGGCGGAGTCGGTGCAGGTGCTGGAGCGGCAGGAACGTGGGCGGCACCGAGCGAGTGGCGCGAGCATGTGCGTGGTGGCGCGCGGGAGTTGGCGGTATGGGCAGGTGTTGAGTGGCCGGAGCAGAACGGACCCATGGGCACGAGCAGATAGTGTTGGGGTGCGACGTGCCGAGCAACGGCACGCGCAGGAGGAGTTGCGGTGAAGTGTTTCTGCGCGAGATGCAGGAACGCGACGGCCGTATCAAGGACGCAGCTCAAGTGTTCGATGAAATGCCGATACGCGTGCTGCTGGAGGACGCGAGGGTCCTGCCGTTGGGCGAGGCGTCAAGGGTACAAAACGCCGTCGGGCGGATGTTACGACGGTGTGCAGAGCAACGGTGTGCCGATGCAGCACGACAAGGTCAAGGCAACGCCGGTCCAGCAGATAAGGAGGAAGAGGAGCAACAGCACGAGGTGGTTGAGGCGGAAACGCGGATTTAACAGCAGTTAGTCCGCAAACGGCACGACGTCCAGCAGTCCCTACCTTCGTTGGTCGCTCAACCGTTATCACCACGAATCGCCGCAAGAATTACTTCTTTGGCCATTCTCTAACCACTACAATTCCCGACGAACTTCTTCGTCAACCACGAAATCTCGTCATCGTCGAGCTCATCTTATCGTCGCCAATCCTATTCACCCCGGGAATTCTCTTCCATTTGTTCTTCTCCACAACCAAGGTTTGCTCTGATTCTTTGAATCTTTCTAATGCCGGCGATTCCTTTGCCGGAATATCGTCGTTAACTTCCTGTTATCTGTTTTCCCGAACCAGGAAATTGATTGCTATGTTTTGGAAAGTTCTAGGGTGTTCTTTATAAAATTTCCAAAACTTTCTGTATTTCAAATCGATGAACTTCTACATTTCATAGATTTTCGTAGGAATTTCATAAAAATGTAAAATCAATTTTGTTTGGAATCCTAAGTCAAAATCTATAAGCTTTATGTTGTGATCTTGAGTGAAAGTCTTTGATGTGTGGTTTAGGTCAAATGTTAGGGAATGAATGTTTTATTGTGTTTTATATTGTATGCTTGTGTTATAACTGAAAAGTAAACCATAGAATATAGGTCCTAAATAAAAATGTGTGTATGTTTCGTTAAACCTTCCATATGAGTGCTCATATCCTTGCCGTCAAGACGTTATCCTTGTCTTGTTTGCCGTTTCCTTAAGTTTCTCTTCGTGTAAAGGTCTTTGTTAATTCATGTGCATTTATTGCTTAGCTTATACATCTCTGCAGCTACGTTTCAACATCAGCTTCTGGTTCAGCCGCTAAGCATCCGTTTCCTTGAGTCGATAACGTTCCTGTGTAACAGCTATCAGTCGATGCTTCTACCCTCGGCTAGTCAGTTGATCCGGTGGTTATCCTTCTTATATCGGCTACTGCCGATACAGTTCTTTTGTTCTGTCCTACATCGACTGCATGGAGTCGATGTATCGGCGAGACACCCATGATCTTAGGATTCTTGCCATCGGCTGACCCAAGCCGATTTTAGTTGCTTTTCCATATCGGTTAAACACGGCCGATCGATCCTTAGTCTTCCCTTCCTTATCCCCACATTTCTATCAGTCGATTTATCGACTGAGAGATCGGCTATTTGTATCTATCAGTCATGTATCCTCAATCACACCCAGTTATCTAGAATAACACTTAAGCACATCTCAGTAAGACACAACCACTTAAGGAATCATTCTTCTGCCAAAGTAATCGACGCTTCCATCAATCATCTAGGAACCGATGCACCTTTCCATCGGCTAAACCCTCGTTGTTTCCAATCGACTTCGTTGTAACCCTCAACAAGTAGCTGTTTCTAGTTAGTTGTTCCTCCTAAAGCTCTGTCTAAGTTTAGTTCAAATCTTTTTGATTGTTATGTGAATAGTGTGTTATATGAGTGTTGGATTACAACTTTGTTGTGAAGTAAAATAGTTTTGAGTGCATACTTGAATGTGATGTTGCATTACATGTAGATACGACTACGTTCGGCAACGGTACCTGCGAGATCTCCCCGGAGTTTACGGAGGATGTTCTGAAGATCAAGTAAATGTCACCAAGAATTTATCGAAAGCCCCGAACCAAAGTTCGGAAGATGTTGACTTACTGACTTCAGACCCACCAGTAAAGGCAAGCCCCGGACATAACCTACTATTTTTATTACACTGCAATTTATATCTATTTACGTATTCTGTGCATTAAGTTCTTAGGAATTGCTTGAAACCCTAGATGCACGAATCCTAGGAACCAATGTATTGCACCTGAGGTCATATCGACTAGATGCTAAGCTAATAGGACCGGTAGAAGTCGGGTGATTTCCTGTCACTCGCGCGATATAGGAGTTGTAATGTTTACATTCTTGTTATCACTATAAGGATGCCGGACGGGAGTTTTGTGAGGTATCATGGTTGAGATGATACCCCGTCTGTGTTGTTGAATTTGATAAGGTCGCGGTGTGTGCCGATCGGGGTTAAGCGTTTGAAAGTACTAACCACATGCCGTGAGTTATGGGTAAGCGGTAAGCCTAGTAGCCAATCGGCCCGAGGAGTGGACATACCTCCCACCACTCGATTGCTTCTTTTGGTTACTTGGTTCGACTGGGGAAATACGTGTTGCAAGGGCAACCAGGAATACGGGTTTTGTAGTCGCGCTACAGACGTATGTCCTGCACGAGTGATGTGCGTATGTTCCTGCAGTCGCTTGTGGTGGACCTGTCCACGAGTCGGAATGAAAAGCAAACGGTTGCTTCGGAATGACCCTGTGGTGTTCCAAGCGTGTGAGTTAGGTTTACCTTGCAAGGTTAAATTCGATTCGAATCGTCCGCCTCTCACGATGATTGAGACTACTTAATCCCTTTATCACACAGAGTAACAAGAGCAACTATATGATGAGTAATACTGATGGTTGAGATAAAGAGCTCTACCTTGCTTGCTTAGTTATAAGTGCTTATCTAGAATGGATAATCACTTAGAACTTGAAAGCTAAAAGTTGAAAATAAGGATCTACTCTTAGTTGCTTTTCAGCTGAAAATAAACACAAAGCCTTTATAATGCCTTCATGAGTCTAGTTATGGGCTAAAGTATACCCAATCCCGGGTAAGCCTTGCTGAGTATTAGTATACTCAGCCTTGCTAGTTTTATATTTTTCAGGTAAAGCCTTTAAAGATCCTACTCTTCCCTGTCTTGGCCCTATGCTCTTCCTGAAGATCGGTCCGAGGAATGGGATCTGTCCCCGGCCAATACTGATGATCTCGAGTGATGTCGTGTCTGGGCTTAGCATGACATCCACCTTGACGACGTGTTGTAATTCTTTGCGTATGTTTTCCGCTGCTTTTAACCCTAGCTTTACAGTTTGTAATCTTTTCTCTAAATTTGAAACTTCATACTTCTTTTTGGAAACTCTTGTAATGTAATTCTCTATGATGTAAAATATGATGGTGATTGTATCTCTGGACTCACCTTCGTGTGAGGTAACCTTATTTGATCCTGTGTATCGGTGGTTTATCGGGACGTTACCCGACAGGCCAAGGGATTATACCGTTTGAAGCACGTTGGAGCCCTCGGAAGTGGACTCACGTACTTGAGCCGGTATAATTCAGGTTGGTTCTGCCACAGCTGGTATCAGAGCTATAAGGTTACCCTGGAGATACATTTTACCTTAACAATGTTTTCAGTATAAAAGTTTGACCAACAAAGTATTTGGCAAAACTACGTTGGATTCGTTAAGGATTATGTATAGTACGTAAAGCCCTAGGGTGATGTTTAGGGGAACTAGAGGTGGCTATAATTGCTATATATATATGACCCTAACTACCAGCATTACTTTTCTGTCAAAACTTAAATTCATGCACAACCCCAACTTTACATTCAGTAACGACACCTTCGACGGTGAGGTAAGAAGGTAAGGATCCTCAGCCAACTGAGGGAGCTTGGCCTTCCCGTCGGTGATGCGAACCGAACGCTGTTTCTCAAGCAGTGGCCTACTTGAGATGCTGCCAATGTACCAACCTCGGTTGACTACATTGGGAGTATATGGTTCGGCGCAGGATATGGCGATCGCTGTTCATATCCCCGCATTTTGCGGTACCCCCCGTGAATACGTTGTCTCGACGACGTATGTTAACGTTGTCTGTACGGCGGTAATTGTACAGATGCTGTTTCTATAGTGAACAGTAATGTTTGGGGACGCTTTCATGACATGCTGGCATGAAAGGTTCAACATATATATATATTGTGATTTTCTGCAGGTATGCTAACCTCGTTACGTAAGCTTGAACGTAAGAACGACTAATATATATATATAGGGAGAGACGTATTTATATGATGCCACCGTAACTAACCACGTAAGACCAAGATTACTTGGCAGTTATTTTGTTTGTGAGGATGTGTAGAACGTGCATGCATCATGATATCTTGGATTGACCTGATTGCCTTGTTGTTACGTTGATGTACTGAAACATGTGCTTGTATTTGAATGCCTGCCTAGACTTTGTGTTGTAAGAGTTAACGTAATATGCTAGGTTAACTTAGAGTTAAGATAGTCTTTTGTGAATCAATTGGATTGGATTATGTTTGAGCTCTATCACCAATCTTAGCTTGACAGCCAAATCAAACCCCTGATCTTGCCTTAAATCTGTTTCGGCAGAACCATTGAACTTCTCCTTTGATGGTTAAACCTTGATGGTTATCATCAAATCCTTCAATCCATTATCTAGCGGTCTATCTATCCTTTCTTGGTGTTGTACCTGATATCGTTGGCTATTCTGGTTACAACATCTGAAAACTACACCTTCCATTTTTGCTCAGATGATTTTGGATAAATTTAAAAGATGTATGACAATAATTATTTTTTTAATACAATTCTACTAGCAAAAGTCATGCATTATAACATATACCATTTCTAGTCGGTGCATGGTGTTGCATCATTATCGAAAACCCGTAGACTAACTAACGGGTATGCCTCCGGTGCAACTTCGGGTATCTTAGGTTTCCTAAATCTATCTTGTTGCTGTTGGCACTATAGGGTTGCTATTCCTCTTTTGTGGTGGTGTTTAATCACATGACCATGATGCCGTGTCGGAACCTAAGGCCTCATGTGTGCTGCAGCCACATAACTGAGCCATTAGGGGCGCACTGGTGACTAGGTGTATGTGACGTATCCCCACTGCAATCTCTTCTTATGCAACCTTACTAGTGTCCTAACTTCCAATCCTTGTTTAAGGATATAGGACTACCCAGGTGTTCGTTACGAAAGAACGGTTGTAGGATGCGAGTCATATGCATCGTTAACTCATGAGGGTATGCATCATACTTCATGCATTTCATACGTGCATACATTGCAAGTATCATCATCCTTGCATCATAGTGTATGCATCATTTGGTCAACATCATGATAATTGCATTATGTCATATGCATCATCTCGGTTATGCATGGGATCCCTCATCCTCATGATGCACTATCAATGCAAACATACATCTCCACAGTGCATCACGAGCATGGTTGGAGCATTTTGTCATTATCCCTCGATTGCATGGGTATAAATAGGTATATTTTGCAATCAACATTATCAAAGTCATTCAGATAATAAACTCTGAGCAGAAATATTTCAAACATCACTTATCAGTCTCTTGTGCTATCCTTATTTGCTATCCACAAAGTTTTGTGACGAATGTCGCTGACATTTATCGTCCTCGTGTGTAATCGTAACTCTGTGAGAACTCGATCACCTTTTCCTCTCTTATCTTGTCAAACTCATCTATGTACAATCTCTTCATGTTCTCATTATACTCATCTCGTCCTGCTCTCGTCATCAACCTCAAGTTTCTCTGATGTGATTACTTTCTTGCCACTTTTGATGTGTGATTTGCTTTTCTTCCCTTAAAGAGTCTTTCGTCCGAATCTCGGGACGAGATTCTTTTTAGGGGGGGAGGCTGTGATAGTTCGTGTACATGTAATGCTAGACATATATTTTGTTAGTGTGAAATATGTGTTTGTTTGTATAAAGCTTGTGTATGTTTATGTGAAACTTTTGGAAAATTTTAAAGTACAAGTAAAAAGGGTATTTTTATAATTACAGAATAACCTAGGGTTGTTTTTGCAAAATGTATTTGGATTAGGGTAATTTCAAAATAAGTGAAAGGTGGTTTTGTAAACATGTTTTCCTTATTTTATCCCTTGTAAAAATATATATATATTTATCCAAAAGTTGCATTGGAAATGCAAGTGTTGAATTGTGTAAAAATTTTGGGTAAAGTGGTAAAAATAAGGGTATTTATGTGATTTTATAAAAGTACAAGTCCTTTTATGCAAATGTTTGATTTACAAAAGTAACTTTAAAAATTTACTTAGGGCTAAAGTGTAAAAGTGCAAGTCATCATGGCACGTCTATCCAATCATTATGACGAGTCTATCCCGTCATTATGACGTGCCATAAATGCTTGCATTTAGATCCTGAATTTTATAAAGTTACGCTCTTTAGGACAAAAACAATTCAAATCCGACTTTTATTCAAAATTTCATGTGTAAAAATATAAGTTTTGAGTTTTTGAACTTGAGCCCTAAAGCAATGTTGTAGAGTTTGAAAAACTCTCCAACTTTCGTTTTGGGCATTTCCTCATTAGGGTTTTGAATCAGCGGGAAATTTTGTTTTACAAACAGGTCCCTGCAGTTTTCTGTATTTGCGCTTAGGTCCTTGGGGAAAACTGTTCCTCCTTCTCCTCCTCTGTCTCCTTATCCTGGCGTGTCTTCCTTTTTCTCTTCACCAGTGGCCAATCCCTCTCCTCCCTTCAATCTTATCCACCCGGTTCCCTCCTCCTCCCTCTCCTCCTTCACTTGGAACAGCACAGGCGGCACAGGCAGGCGGCCCGAGCGGCCCAGGCGGGGCGCTGGTAGGCGGCGCGCGGCTCAGGATGCAGCGCGCGCAGCACGGGCGCTCGGGCGTGGAGGCGAGCCCCTGGCGGTGGCGCGCGGCTTGACCAACGGCATGGAGGCGCGCGGAGCGGGGCCAACCCGAGCGGCGAGCGGCCCACGCGGGCGGAGCGCACGGACGCGCGGCCCAGGCGCTGGGCGTTGGAGCGACGGCGGCTCGGCCCGAGTGCGGGTGAGCGAAGACGCGTGAGACCGGAGTGAGGCGGAACGGCGCCTGAGCGAGCGCATGGCAGCAGGTGGCTCGGCTCTGGGCGAGCGTGGCCCAGGCGATGTAGCTGGCGCGGAGCGCGCGGTGGCTCGGGAGTAGCGCGGGAGCCGGAGGTGAGCCAGCAGCTTGGGTAGGCAGAGGCAGGCCCAGGTGGGGCGAGCGGCGCGCGGCACTAGCCGTGGGCGCGCAGATGAGATGCGCGTGGGAGCAGGCAAGCCCTAGCGGCGGTTGCGGCGCGTGGGGTGGAGCAGAGTGGCTCAGGTGGCGTGAGCCGGAGCGGCGTGTGGATGTGGGGCATTGGAGAGCTAGCGGTCGCAGGCGCCAGTGCGCGGCGCGTATGGACGAGCGAGAGCAGAGCTAGCCCGGGAGTGGCTACGGCAGCAGGCAAGATGGTGCGGGCGCTGACGCAGGCGTACGGATGGAGCAGTCACGCGGGCAGGGCGACACGGTGTGCACGGGCGGCTCAGCGGGAGCGCGGATACAGGGAGCCGGTGAGGGTGCGGCAGATGTGGGCGCACGGGTAAAGCAGCACGTGCGCGGCGGAGTCGGTGCAGGTGCTGGAGCGGCAGGAACGTGGGCGGCACCGAGCGAGTGGCGCGAGCATGTGCGTGGTGGCGCGCGGGAGTTGGCGGTATGGGCAGGTGTTGAGTGGCCGGAGCAGAACGGACCCATGGGCACGAGCAGATAGTGTTGGGGTGCGACGTGCCGAGCAACGGCACGCGCAGGAGGAGTTGCGGTGAAGTGTTTCTGCGCGAGATGCAGGAACGCGACGGCCGTATCAAGGACGCAGCTCAAGTGTTCGATGAAATGCCGATACGCGTGCTGCTGGAGGACGCGAGGGTCCTGCCGTTGGGCGAGGCGTCAAGGGTACAAAACGCCGTCGGGCGGATGTTACGACGGTGTGCAGAGCAACGGTGTGCCGATGCAGCACGACAAGGTCAAGGCAACGCCGGTCCAGCAGATAAGGAGGAAGAGGAGCAACAGCACGAGGTGGTTGAGGCGGAAACGCGGATTTAACAGCAGTTAGTCCGCAAACGGCACGACGTCCAGCAGTCCCTACCTTCGTTGGTCGCTCAACCGTTATCACCACGAATCGCCGCAAGAATTACTTCTTTGGCCATTCTCTAACCACTACAATTCCCGACGAACTTCTTCGTCAACCACGAAATCTCGTCATCGTCGAGCTCATCTTATCGTCGCCAATCCTATTCACCCCGGGAATTCTCTTCCATTTGTTCTTCTCCACAACCAAGGTTTGCTCTGATTCTTTGAATCTTTCTAATGCCGGCGATTCCTTTGCCGGAATATCGTCGTTAACTTCCTGTTATCTGTTTTCCCGAACCAGGAAATTGATTGCTATGTTTTGGAAAGTTCTAGGGTGTTCTTTATAAAATTTCCAAAACTTTCTGTATTTCAAATCGATGAACTTCTACATTTCATAGATTTTCGTAGGAATTTCATAAAAATGTAAAATCAATTTTGTTTGGAATCCTAAGTCAAAATCTATAAGCTTTATGTTGTGATCTTGAGTGAAAGTCTTTGATGTGTGGTTTAGGTCAAATGTTAGGGAATGAATGTTTTATTGTGTTTTATATTGTATGCTTGTGTTATAACTGAAAAGTAAACCATAGAATATAGGTCCTAAATAAAAATGTGTGTATGTTTCGTTAAACCTTCCATATGAGTGCTCATATCCTTGCCGTCAAGACGTTATCCTTGTCTTGTTTGCCGTTTCCTTAAGTTTCTCTTCGTGTAAAGGTCTTTGTTAATTCATGTGCATTTATTGCTTAGCTTATACATCTCTGCAGCTACGTTTCAACATCAGCTTCTGGTTCAGCCGCTAAGCATCCGTTTCCTTGAGTCGATAACGTTCCTGTGTAACAGCTATCAGTCGATGCTTCTACCCTCGGCTAGTCAGTTGATCCGGTGGTTATCCTTCTTATATCGGCTACTGCCGATACAGTTCTTTTGTTCTGTCCTACATCGACTGCATGGAGTCGATGTATCGGCGAGACACCCATGATCTTAGGATTCTTGCCATCGGCTGACCCAAGCCGATTTTAGTTGCTTTTCCATATCGGTTAAACACGGCCGATCGATCCTTAGTCTTCCCTTCCTTATCCCCACATTTCTATCAGTCGATTTATCGACTGAGAGATCGGCTATTTGTATCTATCAGTCATGTATCCTCAATCACACCCAGTTATCTAGAATAACACTTAAGCACATCTCAGTAAGACACAACCACTTAAGGAATCATTCTTCTGCCAAAGTAATCGACGCTTCCATCAATCATCTAGGAACCGATGCACCTTTCCATCGGCTAAACCCTCGTTGTTTCCAATCGACTTCGTTGTAACCCTCAACAAGTAGCTGTTTCTAGTTAGTTGTTCCTCCTAAAGCTCTGTCTAAGTTTAGTTCAAATCTTTTTGATTGTTATGTGAATAGTGTGTTATATGAGTGTTGGATTACAACTTTGTTGTGAAGTAAAATAGTTTTGAGTGCATACTTGAATGTGATGTTGCATTACATGTAGATACGACTACGTTCGGCAACGGTACCTGCGAGATCTCCCCGGAGTTTACGGAGGATGTTCTGAAGATCAAGTAAATGTCACCAAGAATTTATCGAAAGCCCCGAACCAAAGTTCGGAAGATGTTGACTTACTGACTTCAGACCCACCAGTAAAGGCAAGCCCCGGACATAACCTACTATTTTTATTACACTGCAATTTATATCTATTTACGTATTCTGTGCATTAAGTTCTTAGGAATTGCTTGAAACCCTAGATGCATGAATCCTAGGAACCAATGTATTGCACCTGAGGTCATATCGACTAGATGCTAAGCTAATAGGACCGGTAGAAGTCGGGTGATTTCCTGTCACTCGCGCGATATAGGAGTTGTAATGTTTACATTCTTGTTATCACTATAAGGATGCCGGACGGGAGTTTTGTGAGGTATCATGGTTGAGATGATACCCCGTCTGTGTTGTTGAATTTGATAAGGTCGCGGTGTGTGCCGATCGGGGTTAAGCGTTTGAAAGTACTAACCACATGCCGTGAGTTATGGGTAAGCGGTAAGCCTAGTAGCCAATCGGCCCGAGGAGTGGACATACCTCCCACCACTCGATTGCTTCTTTTGGTTACTTGGTTCGACTGGGGAAATACGTGTTGCAAGGGCAACCAGGAATACGGGTTTTGTAGTCGCGCTACAGACGTATGTCCTGCACGAGTGATGTGCGTATGTTCCTGCAGTCGCTTGTGGTGGACCTGTCCACGAGTCGGAATGAAAAGCAAACGGTTGCTTCGGAATGACCCTGTGGTGTTCCAAGCGTGTGAGTTAGGTTTACCTTGCAAGGTTAAATTCGATTCGAATCGTCCGCCTCTCACGATGATTGAGACTACTTAATCCCTTTATCACACAGAGTAACAAGAGCAACTATATGATGAGTAATACTGATGGTTGAGATAAAGAGCTCTACCTTGCTTGCTTAGTTATAAGTGCTTATCTAGAATGGATAATCACTTAGAACTTGAAAGCTAAAAGTTGAAAATAAGGATCTACTCTTAGTTGCTTTTCAGCTGAAAATAAACACAAAGCCTTTATAATGCCTTCATGAGTCTAGTTATGGGCTAAAGTATACCCAATCCCGGGTAAGCCTTGCTGAGTATTAGTATACTCAGCCTTGCTAGTTTTATATTTTTCAGGTAAAGCCTTTAAAGATCCTACTCTTCCCTGTCTTGGCCCTATGCTCTTCCTGAAGATCGGTCCGAGGAATGGGATCTGTCCCCGGCCAATACTGATGATCTCGAGTGATGTCGTGTCTGGGCTTAGCATGACATCCACCTTGACGACGTGTTGTAATTCTTCGCGTATGTTTTCCGCTGCTTTTAACCCTAGCTTTACAGTTTGTAATCTTTTCTCTAAATTTGAAACTTCATACTTCTTTTTGGAAACTCTTGTAATGTAATTCTCTATGATGTAAAATATGATGGTGATTGTATCTCTGGACTCACCTTCGTGTGAGGTAACCTTATTTGATCCTGTGTATCGGTGGTTTATCGGGACGTTACCCGACAGGCCAAGGGATTATACCGTTTGAAGCACGTTGGAGCCCTCGGAAGTGGACTCACGTACTTGAGCCGGTATAATTCAGGTTGGTTCTGCCACAATCAGCCTCAAGGATCAGGTCATGGACTTGCTCCTAGAGGAACTCAATGATCGTGTTGCGTTGAGTGATTATAGCATCACTCTCATTGATCTGATCCTCCCGGTGAAGAATAGCCTCCTCACGTGCTGTGATAATCTCTTCCTTCTCCGTGACCAAGGCTTGAAGCTCTACTATCTGAGTGACCTATCGATCAGCATTTCGATAGTGACCCTGAGCTATGCCAATCAACTGATCCATACCACGGCATAGCAGGATCTGATAGTGGTGTTGAACGTTCATGAACCTGATAAGACCATGGAGCGTTTCTTCGGCTGAATCTCCCAACAAGTGGCCATAATGGGCTATCCTGAAATTCCACTCAGGATCACCAGAATCTATTGCAGGGAATAGGCCGATAGGATACCCTGCAACTTCCATGGGATGCTAGTTGCAGAAGATGTGGATGGCCTCAAGAGCTGTAGTCTCGATGGTGTCGACAAGATGATAACCAACCACATCGACCTCGATGGGCTACCACTGAGAGCGGAAAGGGTGCTGAGGAATACTCATTATGACTCTTCACCGTGGGACACCTTCCTCCCTATACTCCACTCCGTCGTACTGGGGAGGCTCGGTGTAGAAGAATAAACTGAGTGGTTCCCATAAGAGACAGGAAAAACCCTCCCAATGCAAGGTATTAGTATGAAGATGCCCTTCATGATCCCACGAGATGTTTGAAGGAGCGGCCATCTGAAACAAGATTTCAGATGATGAGATTCACTTACCCGACTGAGAACTCACAAGGTAAATGAAACGAGACAACCGATTCTGGTAACAACAAGGCTAGAAATCAGATGGATTTTTAAAATACTCAACTAAGGCTACCACAAGGATTCTATTGAAACCACACCAAAGATAAACAACATTTTACCTATCCTTAAAAGGACAACAGATTCAAGCACTCATTTTATTTATTAATGGATTATGCATGCACGTACTATTCGACCTCACAACCAAAAACAATTGCCGAATATCTCCGGACTTGCGTGGTTAGTTTCGGTGGCACAATACATACGTCTCTCACTAATAACTAGTCGATAAGTCCTATCCGTCTAAGCCTCTTAGTCGCGGTTAATGTACCTGCAGAAAACCATAATATATATCCAATGAACCTTACATGCCAGCATGTCATGAAAGCGTCCCCAATCATTACTGTTCACTATAGAAATAGCATCTGTACCATTACCACCGTACAGACAACGTTAACATACGTTATCAAAATAACATATTCACGGGGGTACCGCAAAATGCGGGGGTATGAACAGCGATCGCCATACCCTGCGCCGAACCATATACTCCCAATATAATCAACCTAAGTTGATATATTGGTAGAATCTCAAGTAGGCCACTGCTTGAGAAACAACGTTCAGTTCGCATTACCGATAGGAAGGCTAACTCCCCAGTTAGCTGAGGATCCTTACCCTCTTACCTCATCGTCAAAGGTGTCGTTACAAATGTAAAGTTGGATTGTGCATAAATTTAAGTTTTGACATAAAAGTAATGCTGGGAGTTAGAGTTATATATATACTATGGCCACCTCTAATTCCCTTAATAAACATCACCCTAGGGCTTTACGTACTAAGCACAATCCTTAATGAAACCAACATAGCTTTACCAAATACTTTGTTGGTCAAATTTTATACTAAAAACATTTCTAAGGTCAATCATATCTCCCAAGTACACTTGTTAGCTCTGATACCAGCTGTGCCAGAACCAACCTAAATTACACCGGCTCAAGTACGCGAGTCCACTCCTGAGGGCTCCAACGTACTTCAAACGGTATAATCCCTTGGCCTGTCGGGTAACGTCCCGATAAACCACCGATGCAGGATCAAACAAGATACCTCGCACGAAGGCAAGTCTAGATATACAATCACCGTCATATTTTACATCACAGGCATTTATATTACACAAGTTGTCAAAAGTAGTATCAGTTCCAAACTGATAGGATTTATTACAAACCGGTTCAAGTTTTCAAGTTTACGGCAGCGGAATTTTAAACACAACCACTGTACACGTCGCCAGTATGGATGTCATGCTAAGCCCTGCATGATATCACTCGGTAGGATCAGTGTTGGCCGGGGATGGATCCCATTCCACGAACCAACCATCGGGCAGAGTGTAAGGCCATGGCACAGGCAGAGTAGAGTCCTCAGGGGGATTACCTGAATAAAAAGTCACAATGCAAGACTGAGTATTCTAATACTCAGCAAGGCTTACCCGTTTCATGGTATACTTAGCCATGTAACTAGACTTATGAAGGCTTTAATGGTGATGGGTAAAGTTTTGAGCTAAAAAGCAACAAAGAGTAGATCCTTAATTTTAAATTTTAGCTTTCGAGTTCTAGTTGATTATTCATTCTAGGTAAGCACCTATAACTACTCAAGCATGGTAGAATCTTTAGGCAAACATCATCTTTGATAACCATAAAGTTGCTCTTGTTACTCTATGTGGCAAAGGGATCAAGCAGTCTCAATCTCCGCGAGAAACGGACGATTCCTGAATCGAATTTCAGCCTTGCAAGGGTAAACCTAACTCACACGCTTGGAACATCCAGAGATCGTTCCGAAGCAACCATTTGCCTTTCATTCCAACTCGTGGATCAGATCCACCACAAGCGACTGCAGGACCATACGCACACTCAATGTGCAGGATATATGTCTGTAGCGCGACTACATGACCATACTCCTGGTTGCCCTGCAACACGTATTCCCACACGTCGAAGTGAGTAACCGGAAAAACCAAATGCGAGTGGTCGGAGGTATGTCCACTCCTCGGGCCGATTGGTTACTAGGCTTACTACTTACCATATTTCGCGGCATGTGGCTAGTACTTTCAAACGCTTAACCACCGCTACCACACACTGCGACCTTAGCCAAATTCATTAACACAGACGGGGTATCATCTCAACCATGATACCTCATATAAATCCCGTCCGTCATCCTTATAGTGATTACAGGAATATAAACACTATAATTCCTATAAGCTCGCGAGTGATAGGAAGCACTCGACTTCTGCCGGTCCTATTAGCGTAGCAGCTATTCGGACTCAAGTTCTAGTATTCAGTACATCGGCTTCTGAGAATATGCAACTAGGGTTTCCAGACAATTCCTAAGAACTTAATGCATAAGTAGATATATATAAAGGTAGATTGCAGTGTAAATAAAATAATGGTTTATGTTCGGGGCTTGCCTTCGTGAGTGGGGTTGGGGGCAGGAGTGTCAAGGTTTTTCGAACTTTGGTTCAGAGCTTCAGTTAGATTTCTGACGACGTTTCCTGGATCTTCAGAAATTTCCACTTCTAATTTCGGGATCAGTTCGTAGTCTCCGTCGGCGAGAGTAGTTGAGTCTATATGATATGCAAAGATGTAGTTTAAGAGATGCATACACTTTCATTTTACTTCACAATAAAGTTGCAATCCAATGAAAACACAGTTTACTCATCACACATATCATTTACTCTTTTACTGGGCAGTCATTTATCGGGTATAAACTAGCCTAGTTAGCTACACTAGACAACATGTTTTATAGTTACAAAATAAACTACCATAGCACTGGGGTTGAGAGTTTTACTACTTACAGATTAAGCAATGTCTAAGCCATTGTAAATTTATCAAAATTTTATTTTTACAAAAGTAGGCCACAAGGATAAATAACAATAGCACTATTATTTATAACTATATATACACACAAGATTTTGCTCTAGATTTTTGTGCACAGGTTACACTACTCAAGTTCAACACCTCAAAATATTTTCATAATTTTTAAGTATTTATAGCTGCAGATATTAAATACACAATATTAAATAAGCATTATCCATGATTAAACTAACACATTATAAAAATATTACACAAACAGTAGGTTAATTATTTTTCATAAATACTACATGTCAAAGAAAAACTAACTCAATTGGTTTTACATTTTTACCATTTTTCTACTATTTACTAAGCATTTTCATAGTCTACAACTACTTAAACTTAACATTTAAATTAGAGTAGAAACTACTTAGAAATTGAAATTTAACCTGTAAGGAAAGTTGTAGATCTTAGAATAAGGAATCCAACAAATTTTAGATTGTATTTTTCTGATTTTTCCTTGAATTGCTATGGAATTTCAAAGTTTGCAGCAAAAATAACACAGGGGGTCCCTATAGGCACTATTCATCTGAGTCATAAGCTTCGCAGACAGCCCCCTGAGCTTTTGTATCTTTCAACCCGAGGCCCTTGGCCGTGGTCAGAGAGGGAGGCACGGGTTTGACCGGCCAAATCCGGCGACGGCGATCGCCGGCGGCTAGGGTGGAGGGGCGTGGAAGCATCACGAAGTCCTTGCGCACGTGTGGCTGACCGGACTTGGGGTCGAGGTGGCCTGTAGCGGTGGCGCGACGAGAGCAGGCGGCCGGCAGTGGAGGAGAACGGCGGAGGCGGCGCTCCGACGGTCGTGAGCGGTGGGGAAGGGGTCGGGAAGCTTCAGGGCGGTGTGGGGAAGCTAGTTGTAGGGTCAATTGGAGTCAAGGAGGGTCGGGAAGGGGTGCTCCACGGCGAGCAGGGGGCGGCGGTGGGTGGCTGTCGCCGGCAGTGGCGCTCCGGCCGAAATTCGATGGCGTTTAGGGGCTGGTGAGCATGAGCAGGGGTTGAGGAAGCTTGCTAGGGGGTCAGTGGGGGCAATAGGCGATCGGTGGCGGCTGTCCACGGCGGCCAGTGGCTCACCGGAAGGGAGGAGCAGGCGGCGGTGGTGATCGGGGGTTCGGGGTGCACACGGCAAGGGAAAAGAGATGGAAACGAATCGAGTATGAGCTGCTGGTGCTGCTGAGAAGAAGGGGGACGGAAGAAGAGCAGGCACGCGCGCGGGACACGGCGGCGGTGAGGTGGCGGCCGGCGGTGGTCTTCTGGGCGCGTGGCGCTGGGATGGAGGTTCCAGCGCGAGGAGCAGAGGGCGGTGGAGAGCTCTAGCGCGACACGTGGAGAAGCTAGCAGGCAGGAGGTGGGGCGGCAGCGGCCTGCACAGCGGCAGCCGAGGGAGCTGTACTGCGCCGGCGGCAGAGGAAGCAGAGCGGGGAGCAGAGAGGCACCAGAGGAAGAAGAAAGGAGGGGAGGGGTCTGAGGGGCTCATTTGGAAAACCGGAAAATCTAGGGACCTCTCTGTAAAGTAAGATTTCCTGTTGATCTAAAACCCTAATGAGGAAATGCCCAAAATAGAAGTTGGAGAGTGTTTGAAACCCTACAACATTGCTTTAGGGTTCAAATTCAAAAACCCAAAGTACACAGCTTTAACTTTAAATTTTGAATAGAAGTTGTATTTAAGTAAATTTTGTCCTTACTGAGGTAGATTTCATATAGTTTTGGACATAAATGCAAGTTTTCATGCAATGTCATGATGACTTGCATTCTTACATTTTGATCCTAAGTAAACTTTGAAAGTTACTTTTATACTTCAATTATTTTGCTTAAAAGGACCCATACTTTTGCATTAATCACATCTAAGTCCTTATTTTCACATAAACACCCAAATTTCATAGAATTCAACATATCTATTACAGTTTCTTTCCTAATGTGATACAAATTTGACACCTAGGGTGTCACATTCTTCCTATGTTTTTGATTCTACCTCCCATTCTTACCCAATTAACACTAAAGGGCCCAAATTTTTCAGAATTACATAAATACCCTTTTTCCCTCTGCACTTAAATTTGAACACACATAGACAAGATCAAACATGCACACTCTACACTAAAATCTAGGGTTTATAATTCTAAATACCTGAATGTCACAATAAACATGGGTAAGATAATATATGGATAATGAGGTAGTGTGACACCCAAGTTACTCAAGCTCAAACTCAAGCAAAGGCATAGGCAGGGAGAAAGGAAGAAGAAAGCTAGCTACTCGGGACTTATGTACTTCTATCTAGATATACAGCTCATACACATACACATGATTATCCCTAACTCTAGGCTTCCAAGCACTACCGGTAGAATCGCACATGACTGGCAGAGGAGCCGCCAGCCAACTCGGCTACTTTATGGACCTCGTACCGCAACTACCTGAATGGGGAGGGTTACGTTGGGCGGACATGGCTTTCACCACCTGCTGCCTACCTTATCTAACCATGGAATAGAGCCGTATCTGGCGACACTAATTAAACCAGACACCACATCTGCATTAATTAGCGATACTTTAGTATCCTGTGTGGAGCCCCCAACCTCCGGATGGATAGACATCATACTAGAGCAAACATATGAATATCAGAACTATTGTTGTGGCACTAGATTTACTCTTCTAATCATGCAAGGTATAAGGTACATGTATAAACTAATCATATCATACATGTCTGACATCGCAGAATATAAACTATGCTAATATATAAATCTAGAAGATAACTTTATTAAAGATATCCGAGAATTACAAAGGAGAGGAAGAGTAAAACCCATACCGAACACTCCTCAGCAACCTCGGGAACCTGAAGAAGAGCTACTTCAGCCTAAACTCCACTATCCTATGGACTAAGCAAGAGAGGAACTTGAAAGAGAGCAACTTGAGGTGTGTCTTTAATTGGAACCCCTCCCCTCATATTTATAGCCGTGACCATGGGGTGTTTCAGCCGGCAAATGAGGGGCTATCACTTGGAACCGACATTGGGAACCAATGGGGGAGCTCCATGTGGAAGAGATAAGTCAGTTGTGCCTGAACTGGTTGGGCTGAACCAGTGGTCCTTTGGCAGGGTGACTGCCTAGTGGGCCCTTGGGTCTATCTTGAGTGCACCGGCGTTGTCCTATGTCGGTTGCATGCTTTGGTGGGCCCTTTGATCCAAGTGAGGCTAAATGGTGTGTTTTGATTGGTTGATGGTTTTTGGCTTGGATTCAAGGGTATCTTTTCTGTCGGTGTTTTACCGCCACACCCACCGAGGGATACCCCCCAAGGTGCAAGGAAAACAAAGTTTAGACAGGTTCGGGCCACCGACAGTGTAATACCCTACGTCCTGTGTGGTTTGTATTGCCTTAGGTGGTGATCGGGTGATCTGATGTTTGGAGGGGGTCCCTGCCCACCCTTATATAGTATGGGGGGACAGGGTTACATGGAAGTCCTAGTCGGATACGAGCCCAGGAGTCCTATCCGAATGGTTTTTGGGTAGTTTCCTTCTATTTCGACTAGTTTTACTATTGTATGAGTAGTTCAACTACGCTACGAGTAGTTACAACTGGTGTAGGGATCGGGCCATGTCCCACCCCTTATCCTGTAAGATATAGGCCATGTGCGCAGTCCCGTGGTCCCGGGTCTGACAAACCCTCGAGCTCTTTGTAGTCGCGTACTACAGGCTTCCGAGTACTTCTGAAGGCATCTTCGAGTTCTCCCGGACTCCATCTTGAAGGTGTCTTTTGAGTACTTGCTTGGCTGCATCGAGGCTGTGAGGTGGTCATGCCCCGAGTAGTTGTCAAGTTTTCTTTTATATGGGGTGCGATTGAACTCACACTCCCGATGGAGTAGCCCCCGAGCCTTAGGTTGACTCGTAGAATCAGGCTGAGGGTCAATGTAGTATTGAGTCTTCTGTCCTTATCTTCCAAAAGATTTGAAAAATAAGTTGCTGATGACATGTATCCCTGCACCCCCCGAGCCTTGAATCCAAATCCTTAGGGTTTTGAATAAGGGATCCAAAGAATTGTGGCATGCAATATATGATGGTAACAATTTGTTGGTTAAGTTGGGAAAATTGGTTCAGAAATTTGAAAACCGCTTTTTTGGAATGACTTCCTCGAAAAAATGGTTAAAAAAATAACTTCTCCAACAAGCGCCCTAAATTACCACTCAAATCAAACCTTGTTCGCTGAGAGCTGTGTCGTATCCAGCCCCCGAGCCTGGGAGCTTGATGAGTCGCAGGAGATACACCTAATAGTCGATGGCACCAGCCCCCGAGCCTAGGCATTGGCCAAGTTGCCGCTGGATCTTGAACTGTCGATGAAGCCAACTAGTCAGAGTCGATTCTAACTAGTTTTGTAGGCTAGACGAGTAGTCGATGTAGTCGCTAGTGTGTCGCCAAGCATAGTCATTTCCAACTAGTCTTGTAGGCGAGACAAGTAGTTGAAGTAGTCACCAGCGTGTCGCTAAGCGTAGTCGTTTTTGACTAGTTTTGTAGGCGAGACGAGTAGTCGAAGTAGTCGCCAACGGTTGTTGATTAACCCAACTAGTCGGAGTCGAATTTGACTAATTGCAGTCAAGTGATTAGTGTGTTGACAGCTCCAGCAGGAGTCACTCTTAGTAGTCGTTGTAGTTGGGGACGTGTAGCTGAGCTTTCGCACAAAGTAGAAGTAGTCATTGGCGATTGTTGATGAAGCCAACTAGTCGGAATTGAATCCAACTCGCCTAGCTACATGGTCCAGGTCAGATCGCTTGCAAGGTAAACATAAAAGTTTGTTGTAACTGATATGCATGATATCATGTTGGGAGCAAATCCCAGCATTGTTAAATGCATGTAAAATTTTTCGCATTGTACTCTTGCTGGGTCACATAATTTCCCAGGCAGGTAGCCTATTACGTTAGGCACCTGATCTCTGATAGCCGTAGAGCATAGCGTAGGGAGCGTGGCCGCATGCACGCATAGGAGCATAGGCGTACAGAAGAGTCGAGGTTTCATGGATTAAAGCATGCGCTATCCGGGTATTGTAGCAACCGTTAAGAGAAAACTAGAGCAGTCGACGCTGCACGAAAAAAGAGAACGCTCGTGGAGCACACTTATAGGGTTTAATCCGACCGCCTGTGTTGCAGGGTGGACCGTGCAGGCAATCGGGAACATGCACGACATGGCCTGGTGAAGAAAATGTGCGTTGCGCAAAAAGTATCCGATCCTATGAAGAACAAGTTGGAAAAAGTATAAGTAACTTAGCTTGATTCGTGAACGATTGTCGACGAAGCCGTAGTGGTCGTCAATGGAGCCGTGGCAGTTTTTTGATGAAGCCGACTAGTCGGAGTCGATTCCGACTAGTTGTTGACGGTGTGAAGCCCACTCCCGACTAGTTTTCTAGTCGAGACGTGTAGTCGAAGTAGTCATTGGCGCAAGCAGGAGCCGTGCCGAGTTGTCATGGTAGACTGCGACACAAGCTGGAGTCGTGCTGAGTTGTCATGGTAGGCGGTGATGTAAGCTTCCCGACTAGATGCTATCAGGTGGAAGTCAACGAAGCGACTCCTTGTGCAGAGTCCACGCGCGCATTCTGTCCCCAGCCGTAGTGGCTATCTTATGCCGACACTTGATTGGAGAAAAAGTAGCCGGTACGGACTCGCAGTAGTGATTAGTGGTAGTCATCGTCACTGTGATGCGAGCCGATCACGAGTAGGAGCCGAGTTGGATCCAGACTCGTTGTTACTGTTTCCAATTAGATGGGAAAGTCAAATTTCGCCGAGATCATCGGCGAGGTTGTCGATGTCGCGGCAGGATGTTAGAGCAGATGCCCGTCGGCTCCCTGGTGTCGGTGAGGTGGTTGTCGAAACCACCATGACCATTGGCAATGCAGAACTAGGAGCCGAAGGTGAACGCCATGCCCTCATCGAGCACAGCGCTGTTGAAGTTGAACGATGCCATCGAGTTCTCCGGTGGATGCTTGATGAACACCCCTACCTAGCGCACCAGCTGTCGGTGTTTTACCGCCATGCCCACCGAGGGATGTTCTCGAGGTGGTGAGTTTGTACGTAGGGTGTCGCTAAGATCAGAAACTCGAAGGTGCAAGGAACATAAAGTTTAGACAGGTTTGGGCCACCGAGACCGTAATACCCTACGTCCTATGTGGTTTGTATTGCCTTAGGTGGTGATCGGATGTTTGGAGGGGGTCCCTGCCTGCCCTTATATAGTTTGGGGGGATAGGGTTATATGGAAGTTCTAGTGGGATACGAGCCTAGGAGTCCTACCCGAGTGGTTTTCGGATAGTTTCCTTCTGTTCCGACTAGTTTTACTACTGTATGAGTAGTTCTACTACGCTACGAGTAGTTACAACTGGTGTGGGGAGCGGGCCATGTCCCACCCCTTATCCTGTAAGATGTAGGCCATGTGCGCAGTCCCGTGGGCTCAGGTCTGACATTTTCCCTCCATTTCTGCTCAATTTCCTGCATAGCAGTTTTTTCCAGGGGTCATGTGGAAATGACATTATTCTAGACAAATATGTGTGTAAGAAATGCTAGTTCTTTCCAATTTTCTAATTAAATTGATGGTCGAAATTGGTCTGTAACGAGCGTCAACAAGATCCCCCAAGCTGTCCTTTGCTCGTCCCGAGCAAAGGAGGACATTTAGGTTGTTGATCAGAAAACTGCTACTACTCATTACCTATCGTCTTGCCATGTCTTATAGCTACGATGACCTCCATGAGGCTGAATAAATTGGCATGATGACCTTGCCCTTGTTACCTTAGTCATCTCTGTGGGGTTTATTAGCTTCTCCTTGTCTTGAGCTGTTGAGAGTTAGAACGGTCGATACAGCAAGACTTACCTCTTCTTTGTTCAATAGTCTATCTGGAGGTTTTCTTTTGAATTTTGTAAACCAAGACCAAGTTCCTCGAATGCATCTCTCTAATCGCTCAATGTGTTTGAATCCTCACCAGAGCATTTTTGCCTCCTCATATCTAAAGCTTTTGTAGGGCTCAAGGTATGTGAAGGATGAGGCATACCTGTATCTCATATGTTGCAAAGACAAAGAGTGGATCCATGGAGAAACAAGTCATAGACCAAGACCAAGATGTGCATGTGTGTGGATGGATGATGGTATGATTACTCCTTGTGTATGATATCCCTCTCCTCTTTATTTTAGTTCGAGTATGGTTACCCCCTTTTTTTCTTTTTCTTTTTCTCTTTTTTTTTCTTTTTTCTTTTTTTTGGGTCATGCTGCTGGGCATGACTTTCTTTTGTTTTTTTCCTTTGGGATAATCATATCTCCATTTTTTTCAAGAATACTTGGAGAGAGATCAGACAACACATGGAGCATTTATTTGGTGGATGAATAGAGTATGCTAATTTCTGGTGTAGGAATTTCTCAATGGACATGGGTGATCTTAATCAAGAGAGTATGAATGGCATCTCACTAGGGTCACAACAATTTGGCAAAGCTCAATGAAATAGCAAGTAGCATATGTATAGGATTTTCAATGTATATAGCATATGGCTCTGGCAGGACTTTGAGCATCATTGAGGAACTTGTCTTTCCCTTTTCATTTTGAAAACAAAAACTCCAGATATCATATCTCACTCCGAAAGAGATTGTAAAGCTCCTTCTACCATAACTATGCTCACAACAACTTAGAAATTGATAAAGCATGTGCAACTCATAAGATTTTCAGGTTCATGGCAGAGGTTTGAACAGCCAACAAACTCAAACTTAGAAGAACACTATGCTTGAGACTAGGCAAAACAAACGAGCACGAGCATGGCAATTATTCATCCTATGAAACTAGAGCATTCTCACCGCGCATATGGAAGGGAAATCTAAGCAGAAAATATTTTTATTGGTTTTATGATTTTTATTTTTATTGAAAGTAGTAAAGATACCATTCACATGGCGGAGATCCTCCCCCAAGCTAGCTCTTCGTTTAAGGTCCGATGAGCAGGACCCTCTCCATACGTGTTTAATTTGAGGTCCATTCGTTCGTACCTGGAGAGGAGGTCGAGGATGGCGACGTCCTGTTTACTCGCCACACCTTCTTCTTCTTCTTCTTCTTCTTTGATTTTGGTGGTGTGGCTGATGGATCATCAGATTGGATCCATGGTTCTGCCCACAACCCATTTCCTTCATGATCTTGATGAATGAGGTACATCTGTTCTTCCTTGGTTTGGAACCTGAACATCATCTTTTTCCCATGATGCGAAGGTGAATCTTTCAGGACCCAACATCTGATGAGGACATCACACCTTCAGATACGACCATTGATTATAAGGTGAGCTCGTTCCTACTTTTGCATAGTGATTTTTGTTACAATTCACTTGGTTCCACATGTATGTGTCATTATTTGCTTGTAGGTACAAATGTGTCTCAAAGTGCAAGTCCATCAAAGTTGAACTATCTGTTCATCGGCAGGCCAACATTGCTTCATTGGGAAGGTCATAACTCATCCATCCGAAGTGTGATTGAGGTCAATGAACACTTGATGGAAAACTTGCTTGATAAGCTTTCAAATAGATCTTGTCCCACTTCAATATCATGTTGGCAGGGTCTGCAAATCATCAAGACTATCTATCGCTGTTTCTGCGAGGGGCTACGCAATCATCATGGGCTTGTTATTCATCCTTGGGATCCTGGCCCAAGTTGGAGCACGCCCCAGGGAGATGGAGAACACACCAAGGAATCCCTTGGACGTCCTCACCCTTGGCCACCTCCTTAGAGACCAGCAAGGGCGTCCAAGTCAAGCTGGAGGCACACAACACCCCGAGTTCGAGTCTGCCTTGGAGTCCAGGAGCAACGTGCACTAGAACTGACGCTCAGGTCACATAAGGAGTCCAAATTTGATGATCTACACATTTATAGAAAGCTAAGGAGATATCTTTCTAATGCCATTGGTTCCACATCATTATAAGGATCGAGTCAATGGGAATCATCGAAACAATTGTTCATCCAAAATCTGTTAGGATGCTGCATCACCATCTTTTGGGTCGTTGGCCCGTGTATCATATTGGAGCCCATTAGGGGTGCGTCTAGGGGTCTTGCATGCCCCTAAAATCTTTAGATTCAGTAGATTCGCCCAAATTAGGATTTAGGTTTTGATTAGATTATTCTGTCTAGAACAGTTTCGCCATCATCGGGTCTGCCCCAACTTTGTTAGATTAATCATTCATCTGCAATTTGGTTGCGTTCTTTCTCGTTCTTGCTTGTATTCTTTGTTTAGCAGGCAAGGATTACTCTTTGTGGTGAGATCAACCGGGCAGCGCATGGTTGATAACCAAGAGATGGCATGGTGCTTCGATTGCGGACTTGGGTCTTGTTGATCGGAAGCCGGATCACTTGTGTCGTGTTGTCGAAAAATCGATAGTAATCCTCCTGACAGAAGATTGGGCACCCTCACATTCCCATCAAGTGGTAATCAGAGACTCAGGTATACTGTCAGGTTTGCACTTCCACCATCCTTATTTTCGCCTTCGTCCCATAGTCCACAATCAGCCCTAGTTTTGTCACCTTTGTCGTCGCCGTTTGTTTTTCCGTGTCCCATAACTATCGCCTTTAGCCTTTTGCATAATTTAGTTTCAGACTCTGTAGTGTTGAATTTGTGTCCTAGGTCGAGTTTGTTTGCTAGTTTAGATTTGTTTCATCCATCAGTTTGTTGATCCATACATCTGCTGCTGTTCCATCCATCAAATCCTAACTGTAACCACTCTCGACATCCTGATTTGAAGGTCCTTCCATAAAACAGTCATAACTTTTGCATACGGACTCGAAATTGGGCAAACTTTTTTTCACGGATATCTATAGAAAATTTTCCATCCATTGGTGACTGAACTTGTCAACTCTGCAAAAATTAAAATTTCAAAATTCCGCTGTGAAGATTGAGTTTTCAAGCAAACAAGTTCCAACTTAATTTTCGGAGCATCTTCTTGTTTTTGAATAGACCAGAGCCTACATCTAATTGCTGTGAAACTTTTTGTGGTTCATTCTCTTGTCTCCTAGTTGAATATTGAAAGAAAAATAAAGAAAAAAGGTGTGAAGAGGGAAAAAAAAGAAAGGGCAGGGTCACATAAAGAGGACACATAGCAAGCTGAATTGTTCTTTTCCGTTGTCAATGTCTTTGTTGGCTTCATTTATCACTTCTGCAACAACTGGTTCATCCTAAGTTTAGGCCAACAACTACACTTGTGCTTTGGATATTTATTCAGCACTACTATCTGCTGCTAAATTGTGTTCCACGTATACTTAATTTGTTGCCTTGCCAAGCTCCACATATCTCTCTGGTTTCTGCAAGAATTTGAGCTTTGCAATCGTTGTACCACTCTTTCAAGGTAAGAACCAGCCACTGGTTGTCCATCCTATGCTTTGTTGTGGTAAGAATCTTGTAAGAGCTTGGTAAGACGCTTCCTTTTGCTGTGTTGAGAGGCACCACTGCACCTGAGTAGTAGTTGATAGGGATAATACTTTTGTGTTGTCTTTTGCTATCTTCTAACAATGACATGTAATTCATATCCACCAACTTATGATGGCATAGGTGCTGATGAGTGCATTGAGTGGGAAATAGCCATAGATAAAATATTTGCTAATCATTTTATGTGTGCAAGGAGGAAGGTTAAGAATGCAACTAGTGTCTTGCGAGATTCGGCTTTAACTTGGTGGGAGACTTTAAGTCCATTAGTTAAACCTCAAACTTGGGACATTATGAAATTTCTTATGAGAGACACTTTTGCTAATCCATCTCATATAATTAGCTCATATGGTGAGGTGCATCAGCTAGAGGATTAGTCTATTGTTGTAAATCTTGCTATGCCTAACCTTTTGCAGGATTATGAGCAAAAACTAGAGGACAAGGATGATGCGAAAGAAAATGAGGAGCTCAAAACCTCATGTGCAAATTCAGAACCATCACTTCATAATACACCTATCACTCCTGCTGAAAATGAGAACACATGTAATGCCCATGGTGCTGCACTCACACAAGGTGAGAATTCTTTTGGTGTTTGGAATTTATCCACTGATCATGCTATCATAGAGCAACATTTAGTGGAATCTTTTCATGATTTGCCTTTGTCACAAGGTGATTTGCTTGGTGTGCCTTGTGATAAAGAAGAGTTGTGTGATAGTGCTTCACTTATGTCCATGCCGCAACTAGTGAATGAACATGCAAAATTTATTTTGGAGACACATACTTGTGCGGAAAGTAAAGTTTTGATTCCCATTACTAGTGCACAAGATGAGCAAAAATTGTTGTCTTCTTTCAATACTTTGGGTTATATCGAATTTGATGTTCTGTGTAATCTAAGCTATTTGGAGGAGAGATTATCTGAATATTTTCAATTGCCATGCTTTTCTAGACATACATATCACTTCATTGGCAAATATAATAGTAAAGGAGAATATATGGTACAAAGAGTTTATATTTGTTCAAATCTGAGTTCTCCTTTTACTGTGCCACAATATGATCAACTAGAGGGATGCAATAGTTATAATTGTATTATTTCAAGACCCCCTAGTTTTGTTTTAAAGAAACAGGATAAGTCACAAGGAGAGCACTATTGGTTATTACCTACTACATATCCTTCAACTAAGACCAAACCAAGGATGATTTGCTGTCAAGAAGGGGAGTATGATGAGGACATCACACCTTCAGATACGACCATTGATTATAAGATGAGCTCATTCCTACTTTTGCATAGTAATTTTTGATACAATTCACTTGGTTCCACATGTACATGTCATTATTTTCTTGTAGGTACAAACGTGTCTCAAAGTGCAAGTCCATCAAAGTTGAAGTGTCAGTTCATCGGCAGGCCAACATTGCTTCATCGGGAAGGTCATAACTCGTCCATCCAAAGTGCGATTGAGGTCAATGAGCACTTGATGGAAATCTTGCTTGATAAGCTTTCAAATAGATCTTGTCCCACTTCAATATCACGCCGGTAGGGTCTTCAAACCATCAAGACTAGCCATCACTGTTTCTGCCAGGAGCTACGTCATCGTCCTGGGCTTGTTATTCATCCTTGGGATCCTGGCCCAAGTTGGAGCACGCCCCAAGGATATGGGGAACACACCAAGAAATCATTTGAACGTCCTTACCCTTGGCCACCTCCTTAAGAGGCCAGCAAGGGCGTCCAAGTCAAGCTAGAGGCCCACAACACCCCCCCCCCCGGAGTCTGCCTCAGAGTCCAGGAGCAGCGTGCACTAAAACTGATGCCCAGGTCGCATACGGAGTCAAAATTCAAGGTTCTACATATGTATGGAAAGCTAAGGAGATAAGATTTCCAATGCCACCGGTTCCATGTCATTATAAGGACCGAGTCAATAGGAATCGGCGAAATAAGTGGATGTCTAGAATTTGCCAGGATGCTGCCCCGCCGTCTTTTGGGCTGTTGGCCTGTGTATCATATTGGAGCCCATTAGTTTTACTTAGATTATTCTATCCAGAACAGTTTCGCCATCATTAGTTTGTGAGACTCCAACTTCGTGAGCTTAATCATTCATCGGCAATTAGGTTGCATTCTTTCTCATTCTTGCTTGTGTTCTTCGATTCGCAGGCAAGAATTAGCCTTCATAGCAAGGTCAACCGTGCACTTCGATTGTGGGCTCAGGTCTTGTTGATCGGAAGCCGGATCGCTTGTGTCGGGTTGTCGACAAATCGATAGTTATCCTTCTGATGGAAGATCGGGCACCCTCACGTTCCCATCAACATCGATCGTGGCCTTGGCGTCTCTTAGGAATGGTCGCCCGAGAATGAGTGATATTCCTGAATCTCCTTCCATGTCAAGGACTACGAAATCTGCAAGGATAAAGGAATCCTCGATTTGTACTAGGAGGTTCTTTACTATTCCCTCGGGTTATCGGATCGTCAAATCGGCCAACTTCACACACATACAAGTTGTGGGAAAGAATAGGATAACATAGATTTTCAAATATCACCTTGGGCATGATGTTAACGCTCGCTCCAAGGTCGCAAAGGGCTTGCTCGAAGTTGCAATCGTAAATTGAGCAACTGATCACCGGGTATCTTGGATCCTCTGCCCTTGGTGCTACTAGATTGCCCTGGCAGTCCGTTCGTGAGCGTGCGAGCTTCTTTGCATAGTTAGTGTAAGGTGAACCACTTGATGGCTTACCCCATCTGGTGGCCACCGTATTAACACTTTCCAGGGAGACTTCGGGTTGCCCCGGAATCTTCCCTGTCTCAGCAGATGGCACAGCAGCAGCCAACTGAGCTAGTTGAGTTTCAAGCATCTTGTTGAAGCTCAGCTGGTTCTTGATAGTGTGGCAGAACCAACCTGAATTATACTGGCTCAAGTACGCGAGTCCATTCCTGAGGGCTCCAACGTGCTTCAAACGGTATAATCCCTTGGCCTGTCGGGTAACGTCTCGATAAACCACCGAACACAGGATCAATAAGGTTATCTCACACGAAGGTGAGTCCAGAGATACAGTCACCATCACATTTTACATTATAGGAAATTACAATACAAGAGTTTATAAAAGTAGTACAAAGTTTCAAACTTAGAGAAAACATTACAAACTATTTAAGTTATGATTTTTAGCAGCGGAAAACATACGCGATGATTTACAATACGTCGTCAAGACGGATGTCATGCTAAGCCCGGGCACGACATCACTCGGTATCACCAATGTTGGTCAGGGACGGATCCCATTCCACGGACCAATCTTCTGGAAGAGCACAGGGCCAAGGCAAGGGAAGAGTAGGGTCTTCAAGACATTACCTGCAAAATATATAGCTAGCAAGGCTGAATATACTAATACTCAGCAAGGCTTACCCGGGATTGGGTATACTTTAGCCCATAACTAGACTTATGAAGGCTTATAATGGTTCTGGGTTTAGTTTCAGCTGAAAAACAACTAAGAGTAGATCCTTATTTTCAACTTTTAGCTTTCAGGTTCTAGTTGAGTATCCATTCTAGATAAGCACCTATATCTACTCAAGCAAGGTAAAGCTCTTTATACCAACCATCAGCATTACTCATCATATAGTTACTCTTGTTACTCTGTGTGATAAAGGGATCAAGCAGTCTCAATCTTCGTGAGAAGCGGACGATTCTGAATCGAATTTAACCTTGCAAGGTAAACCTAACTCACACGCTTGGAACACCAAATGGTCATTCCGAAGCAACCGTTTGCCTTTCATTCCGACTCGTGGATCAGATCCACCACAAGCGACTGCAGGACCATACGCACTTCCAAAGTGCAGGACGTACGTCTGTAGCGCGACTACAAAACCCGTACTCCTGGTTGCCCTTGCAACACGTATTCCCACACGTCGAACATAAGTAACCAGAAGAAGCAAGACGAGTGGTGGGAGGTATGTCCACTCCTCGGGCCGATTGGCTACTAAGCTTACCGCTTACCATATTTCGCGGCATGTGGTTAGTACTTTCAAACGCTTAACCTCGATCGGCACACACCGCGACCTTAACCAATTTTAACAACACAGACGGGGTATCACCTCAACCATGATACCTTATATTCTTCCCGTCCGTCATCCTTATAGTGATTACAATAATGTAAACATTACAACTCCTATATCGCGCGAGTGACAGGAAATCACCCGACTTCTACCGGTCCTATTAGCATAGCAGCTAGTCGAACTCATGTTCTAGTGTTCAACACATCGGTTCCTGGAATTATGCAACTAGGGTTTCAAGCAATTCCGAAGAACTTAATGCATAGAATATGTAGATAGATATAGATTGCAGTGTAATTAAAGTAGTGGGTTATGTCCGGGGCTTGCCTTTACTGGTGGGACTGAAGTCAGAAATTTCAATATCTTCCGAACTTTGGTTCGGGGCTTCCGATATCCCTTGGTGACGTTCACTTGGTCTTCAGAAACATCCTCTGCAGACTTCTAGGAGATCTCGTAGGTACCGTTGCAGAAGTAGTCGTATCTATATGCAATGCAACATTACATTCAAAGTGTGCACATAAAACTATCTTACTTCACAATAAAGTTGCAATCCAACACTCATTTAACATACTACTCACATAACAACCAAAAAGATCTGAAACTAAACTTAGATAGAACTTTAGGAAACACTAATTAGAATCGGCTACTTGTTGAGGGTCACAACAGAACCGATTGGAAACAACAGAGGTTTAGCTGATTGATAGGTGCATCGGTTCCCTAATTGATCGATGAAAGCATCGATTACTTTAGCAGAAGGATGATTCCTAAAGCAGTTGTCTTAACTGAGATGTGCTTAAGTGTTACCCTTGATAACTAGGGGTGGTTGTATTGGTTCGATTACGTCAGCACAACAAGTGAGTGACGTACAGCCGAATGGAGTGTGATTGAGGGTATATGACCGATAGATACACAGCCGATCTCTCAGTCGATAAATCGGCTGATAGAAGTGTGTGGATAAGGATGGGAAAACTAAGGATTGATCAGCCATAACCGATATGGAAAACAACTAGAATCGGCTTGGATCGGCCGATAGCAAGAGTTCTAAGATTGTGTGTGCATCTTCGATACATCGTCTAGGTGCAGCCGAGGTAGGACAAAACAACAGGATTGTATCGGCAATAGCTGATACTAGAAAGATAACAACCGTATCAGTTAATCAGCCGATGGTAGAAGCACCGGCTGACAGCTGTTACACAGGGACGTCATAGACTCAAGGAAATGGATGCTTAGTGGTTGGGTTGATAACCTGACACTAAAGCGTAGCTGTCGAGATGTATTAGCTAAGCAGTAGATGCACACGGACTAACAAGGATCTTTATACAAAGAGAACCTTAAGGAAATGGCAATCAAAACAAGGACAGAGTCTGGATGGCAGGAATCTGAGTACTCGTGTGAAAAGATTAACTAGAGATCACACATCTATACTTGAGACATACATCTTATGATCTATATTCAGCTACAACACATGCATACAACACAAGGTATAATAAAGCACTCATTTCCTAAGATTTAACCTAGACCACAATTCAAAGACTTTCAACTCAAAATCACAACATATAACTTGTAGATTTTGACCTAGGGTTTCAAACAAAACTGATTTTGTACTTTTATGAACTTCTTACGAAAATCTATAAAATGTAGAAGTTCATTGATTTGAAATAAAGAAAGCTCTGGAAATCTTACAGAAAACACCCTAGAACTTTCTAAATCAAAGCAATTAAGTCCCTGGTCGGGGAAAACAGATAACTAATTACACTTTGTACTATGTTTACTTCAACTAATTATTATAAACACCCCTAGGTTTTACTTAATTATGGCTTACTTTGATTAATTAGACAAACTCTAAGTTAGGAATATAAACTAAATTAACCTAAGTAGGTTTAATTAAGATAACATTATCCTAGATTTTCAGAATATTTTGTGCAATAAATAAATCACAACAATTAACTTAATGAAACAACATAGATAACTTGAATAAATTTTATAGAACATTTTTCTTCAAAACTAAGGTTAGCAAAATTATTAAGCATTGCTTTAGCATAAATACACTTACTGTGAATTTATCAAGATTTTTATATTAATAGGAACTATGCCACACAATTTAAATATTAAAAGAATAAGATCCATTTATAAATGTAATTCTATACTAGGTTTGCGGTTTAAATTTTATAGCCATGTTCTATTATGCAAGAATAACATTCTAGAATATTTTCATAATTTTACATGAACTAGAACTATTGTTCATGAATTTTCTTTAAATCTAAGCTTAAATTCATAGCATAAGTTCTATTAGGGTTCTGGTTCCCAAACTTTTACCATGAACTACACATGCTAAAATAAGGCTAAGGTAAAAATTTTAGCTATAAACATGCAGAGATGCATTTAGAATTAAATCATGAAGCTTTAATCTACATAAAACAAAGACACCACAACATCATGGCTAGAGGACTTTTCTAAGCCCCCAAAAATTACACCAAGCTACTCATAACACCTACAACATATGTTCCAAAATTCAACTGCAGTAGAGCTATAGATCAAATGATCCAATTAAAGCATTCATTTATTTTTATTTTAAACACAGCACAAATCATATACTTTCATAACATGGTCACAAAACAAGAGTGATAGAGTTTGAAACAAGGATTCAGGTCCAACTGATTTTACATTTTTTTAAATTTTCTATGATTTCCTAGGAATTTTCAAAGTTCAACACATTGAAAAGGGAGAAAGGATTGAAAATTTTCATTTGGGCCCTCGGGAAGATTTGAGACCTTGCAATGTGGTCCTTATGGCAGAAATCTGGGCACCGGTGGCGGGTTGAGGCCAAAATCCGGCGAGGTGGGGCGTCGAGTGTGGAGAAGAGTTGGCCTACGAGCACCAGGAGCTCGAGGCGCATCGATTGGCGTGCTTGGGAGGAAAGGGGACGGCCGGAGGAGGCCCGCCGGCGTGGGGGCCGAAGGGCGGCAGTTGAGGTCGTTCGGGTGGAGCTCCGGCGAGGGGAGGCTGGGAGAGTTCGGTTTGGGAGAGTTCAGGAGGTAGAGGGGATTCGTTTGTAAGCCCGGAGGAAGGTCTAAATAGGGGGGGGGGTGCGGCGTCCGGCGTCAACAGCAAGCCGCAGTGCTGGCGGCTTGAGCGGGCGGTGACAGGCGCGTGGTGGCGCGAGGAGAGGCCACGGGGGCGGGCTAGGGTGGAGAGCAGGGCTAGGGGCGGCGCATGGGAGTGAGGGGGCAAGGGGGCAGCACTGCAGTGGCCGAAATCCAAGGAAACAGTGCGGCGGCGGGGCAACAGAGGAGCAGTCAGAAGGTTGAAGATGACTGGACTGATTTGTAAATTTCAGAAATTCTAGGGACCTGTCTGTAAACCAGTGATAACCTTTAAGCTAGGGCTCAAAAGAAAAAGTGTTCAAAATGAAAGTTGTAAATCTTTTCAAGTTCTATAACTTTGCTTTAGGGCTCAAGTTCAGAAACCTAAAGCACACTGTGTTATTTTACCATTTTGCTCTCAACTTAAAAATTACATAAGTTTTGTCCTAATGGTATAAATCTTATGAACTTTTGAGCTTATTTGCAAGCATTTAAGGCTGGTAATGATTACTTTCACCTTTTTCACTTTGACCCTTGGTAATTTTTGGATATTACTTTTATACTTCAACTAATTTACATAAAAGGACTTGTATTTTCATAAATTATATAAACATCCTTATTATGAAATTACCTCCCATCCAAAAACATTTTGCAAAAACAACCCTAGTTTTTCCGTAATTATAAAAATACCCCTTTTACTTGCATTTTAAATTTTCAAAAGCTTCACATAAACACACACAAGCTTTACACTAACAAGCACATACTTCACACTAACAAATAATATGCCTAGCTTACAAATAATTGAACTGTCACAGATAGCGGAGGAGATGCCATCCATCTTTGCCTGAATGGTCTCCATAGATTTGTCATTGGTGGCCAGCTTCTTTTGTAATGATTCATTGACTTTTGCTTGGCCTAAGACAAGATCCCTCAAGGAAGGTTGGTTAGGATTAAATGAATCTGAATTACCATTACCCCCTTGGTAGTAGGGGTGCGATTGATTCCACCCTTGACCTCCTTGTGGGCGAAACCCGTTGTTGTTGTTGATGTACATGACATCGTTCCCTGAATGTCCTGTGTTCCCGCAGACCTCGCACGTCATGCGAGCGTCTAAGGCTTAGAGTGCTTGCATTGGAGACTTTTCTTGGGGATATTCATCTATCTTCTCGAGGAGGAGGTCAAGCTTAGCGGCCAGCATGTCCGTCTCCTTGATGGTGTGAATGCCCGTTGGCGTGGTTGGAGATGTTCATCATTCCAACCTTGGTTGGACACCATCTTCTCGATCAAGATTTTGGCCCTGTCAATGGTTAGCAAGAAGAAAGCACCACCTACAGCAGCGTCGATGTGGTCACGGGCAGTTGGAGTTAGCCCGTTGTAGAAATCCTGGAGAATAAACCAATCGTCCATCCCGTGGTGAGGACATGCTAGGATGTACTCCTGAAGCCTCTCCCATGCTTCAGAGATTGACTCATTAGACACCTGCTAGAAACTGGAGATTCTTCCTCGAAGAGCATTGGTCTTGCCCATCGAGAAGAATTTAGCGAGGAATGCCTTCGTACATTTTTCCCATGTGTCCACTGCACTTCTATGGGCATAAAACCACTATTTAGCTCTTCCCAGAAGAGAAAACATAAACAGTCGGAGTCGGGTTGCATTTTGAGTGACTCCCTTGATAACAAAAGTACTGCAGAGTTCCAGGAATTGTTGGAGATGTGTGCGGTCATCCTCATTGGCCTTGCCACAGAATGGGCTGGCCTGCACCATAGTAATGAGACCCGTCTTGATCTCAAAATTTTCAACTCCAGTGTTGACGGATAGCCCGACTGAGACATTATCAGCGGAGGGAGCAGGGAATTCACGGAGCATCCTTTGGGCCATGGCATTGGAAGTTGATGGAGCAATAATGACCAGTTCGGTTGTCGAGAGTGATATCTGAGAAGGTACGAAATGAGGTTGAACTTTTCTCAAAAGTGACACCGGATCCTGAGTGAAATTTTATGGTAGATCGAAACTAGTCATACACTACCCTATTTTCACATCAAAATGATAGAGAAAACAATGCCAAGTTATCCTGTTTAAACAATGAATGGCAACTAAGAGGTTAATCAACAACTTTATCTATTCTTCTAACCAGTGCCTTCCCCGGCAACGGCGCTAAAAATGCTTGTTGGCGTGTCTTAGCGTCATCCCTAGGATCATCATTCTCTAGCAATGGTGACAGAAACGCCGTGTGGTATTTCTTACATCAAGGATAAATCCGCAAGAGCACACAATACCATTGTAGCATTTTACCCATGACTAATCTCGGGTGTTGTATTTATATTTTCATAGGAAAGGTGGTGGTTATAGAATAGGTAAGTTGATGATCAAATCTTGGTTGAATATTCAATTGCATAAATATGGGTAAGATAATATATGGATAATGAGGTAGTATGACACACAAGTTAGTCAAGCTCAAACTCAAGCAAAGGCATAGGCATGGAGAAAGAAAGAAGAAAGCTACCTACTCGGGACTTCTGTACTTCTATCTAGATATACAGCTCATACTATACACTCATACACAAACACATGATTATCCCTAGCTCTAGGCTCCCAAGCACTACCAGGAGAACCGCACATGACTGGCAAAGGAGCCACCAGCCAACTCGGCTACTGTCACACCTAGTTTTTAAAGACAAAACCGAATGCATAACTATATGTATGTCAGGATCAAGTTCCATATATATAGTGACTTCATCAGTGAATAATCAGCAACAGTATCACGAAAAGAGAATTAAAAGACTATAAAGATTATTAGAGTTATACAGCTTATCCTGGAAACGAAGACTCCAAACTTCACAGGCAATCGATCGGGGGTTGCGCAGGACTAGAACTCAGCATCATCTTCAAAAGACTTCACATCACTTTCTCCTCTGAGCAGCAATTATAACAAGCGTGAGTACACTTATGGTTGGTACTCAGCAAGTGTTGGGAATTATATGACATGAAGGCCAAAATCAAGGAAAGGCTGACTGGCTTACTGCGATAAGCAATTTTAGTTGGTCAAATTTTTTTAGCACCTGATTACTAAGGTATAAGTTCATACCAAAACCCACATTAAAAGAGATAGGAAAAATACAGCAGAAGCATAACCATAACCATAAACATGGTCCACGATAACCATAACCATAACCATGGTCCATGATTTAATTCATCTTCGAGTTCAATTATCATGTGAGGGTCCAAACCGCTTTTAACCGTGAGCACGGCTGATATATTAGTTTTTGCTCTGCAGAGGCTATACACTTTACCCACAATTCGTGTCTCCCGATTTGCCCGAGGTAGCTAGCCTCTAAACACTTCCGAGGTGAGTGGCAAGGGATTCACTATGAGGCCTTTACAAAGATTCCCTAACTTATGACAATCCGCTAAGGTTTCAGGCCGCAGTGGTCATAACCCTCCCTAATAAGGAAGACGCCTTAACAAGGAACATATCTACGCCTCAAGAGGACCGAGCTATACCCCATCAACGCACTCCCCTCTTGCCCTTTCGGTAAGATCATCACAAGCTAGAGTTTCTAATTAATTAGCCAAGACTAGAGCCATATAGTATTGTGGTTGCACTGTTTTCCTGGGTGGTTCTCCATGTTCCGATTAAACATATAATCTTGTGATTAACATCACCAAGAGCATGAACATGGATAAAACAGGTATAACATCATCATTGTTGTCATCATGGTTATATATTATTCCCAAACCAGAACTAGTTATAGCAACTAAGCAATAGCTACCCAACATAAAGGTAAAACCCAGGTTGACAAGGAATGATCATAAAGACTAGGCATACCCTTAATTAGGATCCATCAAAATTAGACACATGCACGCAGATATAAAAAGTTATATTATTGTGATTATTAGGACAAAAGAATGATCAAGGAAACACTTGCATTTAGAGAATAGCTGCTCAGAGTCTTCAATCCTTATTCTTGAAACTCTATATCTTCAAAGCTCTTGGATCGCGCTCCTTCTAACGTCACACAAGCATCGGGCCAAAATCATACAAGCAAGCAAACAAACAAGAACAACTAAGAACGGGTACGCCAAATAAAAGGAAAGCTTTAAAAGAGCATACAAAAGGATAGGACTCGTTGCTACGGTCACGAGAGCGAAAGGAACGTGGAAAACGGAGCTAGGATTGAAAAGAAACAGCTATCGGAAGATTTATATTATAAAAGAAATAAAAAAACGGTAGGATTTTATTTATTTTAATTTAGAAACTAATGTAAAAGATATAAAAGAGAAATATTCCTAATTATAATTAACTCCTATTATATTTGCATTTATAAAAATGAATTACAACTTAATAAAATTTTATATATACTTATCTATGTACGGATTATCCGAATTAAACAATTAATTATAAAAGAAACTAGTGAGAGCATATAAACGCATAACTTCATATGATCCATGTTAAACTAATAAATTAAATTACAAACACATTTAAGTTGATATTAATTAAATTAACATCAATTATGAAAACCGGAGTAAAAACTTAATTGGATTTTAATTCGGAAAACTAGATGAGAGGATATTATTCAAATTAAATTGATATCTAAATTTAAAAATAGGAATTATGGTACAACAACACTACTAAACGATAGCTTAGAGTTCTAGAAGACTAACGCAAAAAGAATGGATCGAAACGGATCTAAAACGCGGAAACTACGCATGAAACAGCGCTGCAGGGATCTATACGTAATTAACTATAGACTTCGCGGATTAGCAGGAAAGAATTACTAGACTCAGGAAATAGTGCTTGCAAATATAGAAAATTATAGGGTTAGATCTGAAAAATACCATGGGTGGGGCTGGATTGAGAAGATGTAATAGATCCAGGGGGTTTTCTGCAAAATCTGCAAAACACAGGAAAGAATAGGAAAATTACACAATCTTCCAGGGACCTAATCGCAAAACCTTCACAGCATGGCGGCATCGGGTACTGTAGCTCATATTCCTGTCGATTTTGGGTACGGGAGATCGCGGGAAGTGGGGCAAACGAAAGAGGACGACGAGGGGATTCCGTTCCATACCTTACATACCACGAGGACGCATCGAGGTGATCGAATTTTGCGGAGGAAAAATGGCACCGGCGGTCTGTTCTGGCGGTGGTGCTCCTGCTCGTCTGTTCTGGTGGCTAGCGCCTATCCCTGTGGTGGCGGCCTGCAGGGAGGAGCGGCAGGGGCGAGGGCGGCGCTGGGCACACGGGAAACAGGCGCGGGGCCAGGGCGTGGAGGAGGAGACACACAGGCGGCTGCTTCTGTTCCTGGCGGCGTTCTGGTGGTGCGCTTGGAAACAGGAGGGAGGCGCACAGGAACTTGGGTTCCTGGGGGCTGGGCAGGGCCGGTCCGCAGGGGGGCTGCGGCTGCAGGACTTGGGCATCAGGGGGCGATGCAGAGGCAGGGCACGGCGCCCTGGTGGCTGGCGACAGGAGAGGGTGGCTGCAGCAGCAGGGGCACGAGCAGCAGGAGTCAGGAGTGACGGCGATGGCATCTGTTCATGGATGTGAAGGAGGAGGGAGAGCAGGGGCGCGAGGTAAATCTAGGACCGGCCATGCGAGGAGGAGATGCGGCGGCGCTGCACAGGAGGCGATGCGAGGAAGGTAGGGTTACGCGAGGATTTATAGGGCACGCAGGAGGGTTCAGCGAGCAGGGAAAAGCAGTGCGAGACTGAGGGTCTTGGTCGTGGGTAGAAACAGTTTCAGCCATGGGCCGAGAGCTGAACCTAGGCTGGCTGAGCAGATTCGTTTGGTGCGGGCCTGGAACGCTGAACTGGGCCGCGGAAAGAAGAAAGACGGGGAGGTGGAACCGCACCGGCGCAAAGTGACGGGCCAGTTGAGAGCGAGGGTCGATCGCGGATAGAACGAGATAGAGAGATAGAGATAGAGAAAGGTCGAGGGGGTTCGGTTATGGGCCGAAACAGGATCGGGTGAGGGCTGAACTCGAAAACGAGCTGACAGAGCTGATTGAACGTGAACCATTTATTCGGGAGCGCGAAAAGAGAAGGAAAGGACCATGCCGAGTCATTGAGGCTGACGGTGATCGAACATCGCCGGAAAAACACTAAAGACGAGCCACACGGCATCATTTTCAAGCACGACCTGATCGGGGAGAATGGTTAGAGGATCGGGAGCTCAATGGGACATCTTAAGGATTCGAAGAGGATAAGGTTAAAAGGATGTACAACAAGAGACGGCTGGGTCCGACTATGATGAGAATCAAAATAGACATATTTTTCAAAACATATTTTTAAGCTTAAAATAAATCTAGAAGAATCCCAAAAATTTTCTGAGGAAAACTCGGGAGGTAATTTGGGTCACGTGGATTCCAAATAAAATATTTGGGACTCATGAAAAAGAATTTTAGAGCTTTCCAAGTAAAAAAATGGATCTATCTCTTGGATAAATAGAATAATTGCCAGAAAAAATCTTTAAAATTCTTGGAAAAATCCTATTGGTTGATGAACACATCCTAAAAGATATTCACATCCTAAAATTAAATATTTTAGGGTGTGACAGCTACTTTATGGACCTCCTACCGCAACTATCCGAACGGGGAGGGTTACGTTGGACGGATAGGGCTTGCACCACCTACCGCCTACCTCATCTAACCATGGCATTGAGCCGCATCCGGCAACACTAATTAAACCAGACACCACGTCTGCATTAATTAGCGATACTCTAGTATCCCGCGCCGAGCCCCCAACCCCCGGATGGACAGACATCATACTAGAGCAAACATATGAATACCGGAATCGTTGCCATGGCACTAGATTTACTCCTCTAATCATGCAAGGTATAAGGTACAAGTATAAACTAATCATAGCATACATGTCTGACACCACAGAATATGAACTATGCGAATATATAAATCTAGAAGATAACTCTATTAAAGATATCCGAGAATTACAAAGGAGAGGATGAGTAAAACCCATACTGAACACTCCTAGGCAACCTTGGGAACCCGAAGAAGAGTTACTTCAGCCTAAACTCCACTATCCTATGGATTAAGCAAGAGAGGAAATTGAGAGAGAGCAACTTGAGGTGTGTCTTCATTTGGAGCCCCTCCCCTCATATTTATAGCTGTGACCATGGGATGTTTCAGCAGGCAAATGAGAGGCTATCACCTGGAACCGACATTGGGAACCAATGGGGGAGCTCCATGTGGAAGAGTTAATTTGGTTGTGCTTAAACTGGTTTGGCCGAACGGCCGACCTAGACAGGCCACCTCTCTTCTTCTTCTTTGGCATGGTGACTGCCTAATGGGCCCTTGTTGTCGGTCAAAACCCACCGGCGGGCAGCGACAGGCAACACGAGGAGCCGGGAGGCTTCCGGGACGGCTGGTGGGCCCCGGTCCCTCGGTCAACGGCCCAGTGATCTGGCGCGCGCCCTGGCTGAAAGTTGCTAGGCGTGCCACCTGATCCTACACCCGATCAGGAAGGTGTAACGTATCAAACTCCTGCGTGCACAGACATGTGTAAAGGTTAATCCGAGCCGTGATCGGCTCATCACATCCTCCCCGGCATCGGCTATGAAGAGCCGATTGCGTCAATACCGGATCGGATCTTTGGAACAGGCAATATAGAAACTGATACGTATATATATATTTAAACAAAACTTGCTTCATAAATAACAATCTAATCCAATCCACAACAACTAAGCCCTCACTACACGATCGGAACATCCTACACGTAATTGAGCCTAACAGATACACAAAAGCATCGACAAAACGATCTAAACAGAGGGCAAGAGAACAACTGAAAGCCGATTCCCAAACAACCTCTATTCAAGCAAAAGCCGATACAAAGCATACTATCGGATCATTCAACTCGTTTGCAAGGCCTAATCGTGCATATATTGAACCAAGCTTCTAAATGCATAGAAACCAGCCATAACAGATTGGATCTACTGACAACTACGAAACAAGATAAAACAATCATACCCACGAACGGGTACGATGATCAGACATGCGAGAGCAACGCAGAAAGCACAATGAAAGTACCAAAAGAAAAGATTGCTCAACGCATGCCAGGATAAATAACGCTACTCGCCATCTACAAGGCTTCAGCACGAGTAACGTATAAACGAACAAGCAAGGGTGACGCTACCCCGATCACGCAAGACGTGATCGGGGTCGCGTGGCGCTTACCCGATGAAGAACCCTAAAACAGGGGTGGCGATACGCCGAGAGTTGATGATGATTGATTCTGTTTCTTGTTTATTCATGGTACATATTTATAGTCCGTAGACTTGTTCTCTTTAACTAACCCTAACCTAACACGACACGAATCTTAACTGCTTATTCCTAATTTACGCGGCCTTATGGCCTCCATCTTGCGCACGGGCCCAATTCGCAAGCCTTATCACGACTGCCTTCTAAGTCCATCTTGCTCAATAGCCCACCTCTGGCCTGGTCAAAATATGGCGATAACACATGCCCCCTGGTTTCGGTAATGGTAATTCCGAAATCATCACTGCCTTGACCCTTCGTCTTCCGATTCGTACAACCGTGCCCTTTCGACTTCCGATGGACGTGACTGCTCTGCATCGGCTTCCTAGGGAACCATTACGGTGCCGATTCATTTCATCCACTCGTTGGCTTTATAAACTTGTTTCCAGCACCTTCTTCAACCACTTTCTCTCACGACCATCGTTGACTCCTTCCCCCTTCCTTGGTTGGTAATTCCTTTCCTGATCTGAGTGGGAGACAAATTAGATGCACTAGCTTCGGGCAGGCCCTATACAGTCTCCCTGGTGGGAAATTGAATCCTCCAGATGCTTCCCGTTGGTTCAAGATTTTCTACAACGGCCTTGATAACCCAGACTTCCTTCCTTATGCCGACTCCGAGCTCTTTGAGAACCCAGCTACCTTCCGTTTGGCTGATATTGCCGATGATGCTGACACCAGGCATCTTTATTCCATCATGGTTCGGCCCTGCCTTCTCCCAGTTGGCATGAGCACCTCTAACCGGATTCTTAAACCCGGTTATGAGTTTTACCAGCCGGTCGTAGCAGCCCGGCAATTTGGCCTTGCGCAGGTGCCTCCCCACTTCCTTCTCCACCTGCTAACATCTAGCAGGGTAGATCTTCCCGACGCTCTGACCGCCCAGAGGTGCTACAGTCTGTTCACAGACCTTCCCCTGTCCGTTCCTGCCAACTTTACCTTCACCTCCTCGGCCGTCGACTTTGATGGATGGTGGACGATGTGGAAAACTCATGTTTTCCGAAGAGCTCTGGGTCCGATGCTTCAACAGATCGACCCTGAATATGACATCCCCGATGGAGAGGTACCCCCTTTTTGGACTAGCATTCTTTCTTTAAATTGTGTTGGATCCCTCCTGAATCCACCTTACTGCTGCAGCAAGAAGATGGCCCAGAGCCAATAAACGAGGATGGATCACTTTTTTGCTTCCGGGCGGTCGCTCCCGTGGTTCTTTTTGGCAGGAACGCACCCCCTCCCTCAAAGAGTGTAATGCAGATCCAGCCGAGCACCGCCAAGTTGACCCCCAAGCGGAAACGGCTTTCTGAGGCTGCTGCCCCCCGTGTCTGCGCTAAGACGAGGAAGACCCTTGTCAGAAAGGTCCGGAAGGAAACCGCGCCGTCTTCTCCTAATCCACCATCTCCAGTCGCCAACCAGGTTTGGCCCCTCTTCCCGCTTCGCAATCGGGTTTTGTTCATCTCCCTTTTAATGACATTCTCGTTTCCTGCAGCCTGCTGTTGTAGAAGTCTCCAGCGGGGAGGAGCCCCCATGTCAGAAAGGTTCGTCTGTGGAGGCGCCAGAGGACATGGACGTATCCATCAGGGCCCTGATCACCCTTTGCAATCCTGGTGTGACAGACTCGGAAGGCCCTTCTGCATCGGCTGCTGCCCCGACTGCTTCGCTAGGTCTGCAGGTCGTCGACTCCTGTCTGGAAGGACCCTCCCCCGCCTCGGCTATTGCTGATTCCCCTGCACGAGAGGTACGCCCAACGGAGCCGATCGCCGTTTCGTCGGCTGTTGCTTCTGTAAAGCCGACTGCTGCTCCATCGGCTGTCGCTCCTCCCTCTGGAGGTGCAATCTATGCGGCCTCTACCGCCACCGCTCATTCCTCGGAAGGGACACCCTCCCGGGAGCCGATCACCCCTTCGTTGGCCATCGCTGCTTCCTTCTCGAGACAGGTACATCTTCTCTTTGTAGCTACTTTGATCTTTTTCGTAATGCCTGTCTCAATCTCTTCTCCTTCAGAACCTGGATCTTTCAGAGCTCCTTGCGTTTGACCCTGCCACGATCGGGTCAACCATACTGGAGGCCGATGATTCTTCTTCAGGCCCAACCGGCGCCGCTGATCAACTTCTCCGTGTGAAGGATCTTCTGTCGGGCCCCATCTCTGCTTTGATCCAGGATTCCAGTGCAATCAAGCAGATCCTCGACGAGATTAGCTCCCAGCTCCCTGTCAGCCTCCAGGTCAAGCTTTTGCCGGCAGGGTACCTTTCTTCCTTTCAAGCGAAAGTAGCAGAGGCTCGCCGCAGGATCGAGACCCGGCGTTCCCAATCGCTCTTAAGGACCATTATCGCCGAAATGTGTCAGTCGATCAACAAGAAGAAAGCCGCACTCGACGCCAAGATCGATACATCTGCTTCCGCCCGTCGGCTCCACCTCTTGGAGAAAGAATTGGAAGACCTTGAAGCTAGGGTTCAGGCCACCAAACAGCGCATCCAAGAGGAGAAGAATCTCATCGCGGGTTCCAAGCAGGAGGCAGAAATCCTGACCACTGAACTGAAAACGGACTTGGCCCAGCTGAACAGCTTGAACAAACAGGTGGTGCCGGGGGCAGACGGAGAGGACGAAGCAGTGCTTGATGAGGTTGACCGCATCCGTCTTGATGCTATCGCCGCTATCGATGCCTTCCTTCTGCAGCCCTGTCCGAGATAAACTTTGTGTTTGTGTGGTAAACCTGTGGTGTTTTTATGTAGCGAACCTAAAGTCGATGGTGGCACATCGGCTGTTTGGTAACCTGTGACGCCTGATTACCATAAGCACAATTCTAGAGCCGGTGGCACCGCATCGGCTGTTCTAACCTGATCGGGTCGATCAATACTTATTGTTCTTTCTTCGTCTCCTATACTGCCAACGCCGATCCTCGTCGACTCGGCTTTTGCCCCCCTACTTAGCTTACTGGTTGCATCGGCTTGTGGCCTGATGGGTATCATCGGCTTCATTGTTCATTAGCCCACATACTTGGGAAGTACCTCTTAAGGTGTTGGCCATTGACTGCTACTGGGAACTTAACGCCGTCCAATTCTTCAAGCATGTACGCATTCCCTGATAGGACCTGGTCGACCCTGTACGGCCCGTGCCAATTTGGAGACCATTTGCCATAAGCCGCGTCTTTAGTTCCCAATGGCAATACTGCTTCCCAAACCAAATCTCCCACCTGAAACTCCTTCGGCTTAACCTTTTTATTATATGCACGGGCCACTTTAGCCTTATTTTCCTTGATCTTCTCTAGTGACCATAGCCTGAGTTCCGTGAGATCTTCCACATTGTCGCTCATCAGGGTAGCGTACTCTTCAGCGGACAAATCATTCTGGAATTCTACACGCCTTGATCCGGCCGTAACCTCCCACGGCAACACGACCTCTTGCCCGTAGACCAAGTGGTAAGGAGAAGTTTTTGTCGCTCCGTGACATGATATGCGGTACGCCCAAAGTGCTTCTGATAGGACCTCGTGCCAACGTCTAGGGTACTCATCAATCTTCCTTTTGATCAACTTGATAAGACTCTGGTTGGACGCTTCGGCCTGTCCATTTGCCTGAGCATAATATGGAGATGATCTAATCAGCTTGATTCCTATATCAGCAGCAAACTTCTTGAATTCTTCTGAAATGAAAACCGAGCCACCATCCGTTGTAATAGTCTGTGGAATTCCGAATCTGTGAATGACGTGCTCTTTGACAAACTGAATAACGTCCCTGGACGTCACTGACTTCATCGGAACCGCTTCCACACATTTGGTAAAATAATCTGTGATAGCTAGGATGAACTGATGACCCTTGCTAGATGGGGGATTAATTTTGCCGATCATGTCCATACCCCAGCCTATGAACGGCCATGGTTTAATGATGGGGTTCATAACGGACGCTGGTACCATCTGGATTTTTCCAAACCTCTGACATGCCTGACACCCTTTATAATATTTAAAACAATCTTCAAGCATGGTAGGCCAGTAATATCCTGATCGCCTAATTAGCCATTTCATCTTGTGTGCCGATTGATGGGTCCCGCACGTTCCTTCATGAACTTCATGCAGGAGCCGATTGGACTCAACTGGCCCCAAGCATTTAAGCAGTAACCCCTCTAAGGTCCTGTAGAACATATCATCTCCTATGAGAACATACTTCATAGCTTTGTATCGTATCCTCTTGGGTGCCCCCCGAGCCGAATCCTTCAAGTAATTGAAGATATCGGCTCTCCAATCTTCCTGGTCCAGAAAGTATACCTGATGAACTGACCCATCGGCTTTGTACCCTGAAGCCAACTGTGCTAGATCATTGGCTTCGGCGTTCCGAGCCCTGGGTATCCAATAGAAATTAATGTATCTGAACTGGGCTATTAGCTCCTGGCACTGGACCCACATTGGGAACAGCAGCTCGCTTTCGCACCTGTATTCTTCTGTAAGCTGGGAAATCACTAATTTTGAATCCCCAAAAACTTCCACTGCTTCAGCTCCGGCCTCTAAAAGCAATTCCATACCTTTTCGTACCGCCTCATATTCTGCAAGATTGTTGGTACAGGCGACAGGTAATCTGATCGAAAAAGAATACGTTGCCCCCCGAGGCGATACCAGTAAGACGCCGATGCCGCATCCATCCCCACAAACTGATCCATCGAAGTATATGGCCCAGGCTCGTATAGAAAGTGCTGCGATATTGGTGTTAACCCTCTCAGCAATAAGATCCGCTAACGCCTGCCCTTTAACTGCTTTTGCAGGTTGATATCGGATATCAAATTCTGATAACGCGAACATCCACTTCCCCAATCGGCCTTTCAAAACAGGAGCCGATAACATATGTTTTATGACATCCGATTTGCAGGTGACGACCACTTCAGCTGATAGCAGGATATGGCGAAGCTTGGTGCATGTAAAGAATAAACATAAACAAAGTTTTTCCATGTCGGGGTACCTTGTTTCTGCATCCAACAACCTTCTGCTGAGATAAAAGACCACCTTCTCTTTGCCATCATACAATTGTACCACTACTGAAGCAATAGAAGTGTTGCCCGTTGATAAATATATATAAAATGGTCTATCCTGTTGTGGTGGCACCAGCACAGGCGGCTTCGACAAATATTCTTTGATTTCTTCAAATGCCCGTTGCTGATCTGCCCCCCAGCGGAACTCGTCAGTGGTTCTAGTCTTGACTAACTCCATAAAGGGCTCAATCCGTCCAGACAAATTAGAAATAAACCTCCTGACAAAATTGATCTTACCAATGAGCTGCTGGAGCTCTTTCTTGGTGGTGGGTGGCACCATGGTTCGTACGGCTTCCTGACTTTTTAGACCAATTTCTATTCCTCTTTCATGAACCAGAAATCCCAGGAACTGCCCAGCCGACACACCAAAAGCACACTTCTTTGGGTTCATCCGGAGCCCGAACTTAATAGTTCGTTCCAGAACCCGCCGCAGGTCGTCTAAATGTCCCTCGACCGATGCTGACTTTACCACGACATCGTCGATATAAATTTCTACTAGATTACCGATCAGATCATGGAAGATATGGTTCATAGCCCGCTGATATGTAGCACCAGCATTCTTCAAGCCGAAAGTCATAACCACGTACTCGAACAAGCCCACTGCTCCAGGCACTCTGAACGCAGTTTTGTGTATATCTTCAGGGGCCATGAAGATTTGATTATATCCTGCATTACCATCCATAAAACTCAAAATCTTGTGGCCGGCGGCAGCATTGATTAATGTCTCTGCAATGGGCATCGGGTATTCGTCTTTTGGAGTGGCCCTATTAAGATCCCTGAAGTCCACGCATACCCTCCATCGGCCATCTTTCTTTTGTACGGGCACGACGCTCGAGATCCATTCAGCGTACCTGCAAGTCCTGATAAATCCGGCTTCCAGCATCTTTTCTATTTCTTTCTTCACTTCAACCAGGACTTCGGCTTTCATCTGCCGTGCCCGTTGCTGGAATGGTCGAAACCCACTTTTGAGGGGAAGCCGATGCTCTACTATTTTCCTATCCAATCCAGGCATCTCTGTGTAATCCCAGGCGAAGCAATCGGCATATCCCTTTAGCAATGTTATCATCGGCTCTCGTAGTGCTGGGTGTAACTTCCTGCTTATGAAGGTTGGTCGTGGCTTATCCCCAGGACCAATGTCTATCTCCTCAAGTTCATCAGCCGATGTGAAACCATATCCTAACTTCCCTTCTTCTTCCATTAGATCAACGTTGCAAATGGAGAAAGGACACAGCATAAAAAAACTCGGCCGATCGTTAAGATCGGCCGTTCCACACATTCCCTTACTTTCCAAGTTTTTGTAAAAAGAACAGGGCTGGCTGTTAATGCTGGCCATTTTATAACGACTACGAAACGCATTTATATTTACAACTTCGATTCTTCGGGGCCGATTGCAAGAACCGGCCTTTATGACTCCGCTACCACATGTTGCCTCCTGTTCCTTTACTCTGTGAGGCCGGTGGATAAGATCAGCCTTACTCCGTTTTTTGTAGCCTCGATGCGATCACACCCTTCCAGACTTATTCCTGAAATCGGCTCTTGGTCTTCCGCATCCCAAATGGTCATGGCCGCATGTGAAATTTCGATCGAGTCGTCTGCTTGGACCACTTCCACCTCGTCTCCGTCCCATTGGATCAAACATTGATGCATCGTGGAAGGGATGCAACAGTTGGTGTGGATCCAATCCCTGCCAAGTAAAACATTGTAGGTGCTCTTGCTGTTGACGACGAAGAATGAGGTCGGGACAGTTTTGTTTCCAATGGTGAGATCCACACTAAGGACACCTTGGGCTTCTGAAGTCTGACCGTTAAAATCACTTAGGGTGACATTGGTCTTGATCAAGTCTGCGGTGGACCGCCCCAAACGGCGCAGGACTGAGTATGGCATAATGTTAACCGCCGCTCCCGTATCCACCAACATCTTATTCACGGGCTGACCGTTAATAAACCCCTTAAGATATAAAGCTTTCAGGTGTTTGTAATTCTTAGCTTGCGGCTTCTCGAATATCACTGGCCGAGGTCCCAAATCAAGTTGGGCTACCGACGGCTCCTCCTGGGGCCTCGCATGGAACTCTGCAGGAAGCACAAAAACCATATGTGCATCAGCCGATACCTTCTTATCGGCTTTCGTTGACTTGGGTCGCCATTCCTTCCTGGGCGGGCGCGACTCCTTTTCCTGCACATAGTGAACTTGTTCTGCCAAATCTGGTCGTGCCTTCCTTAAAGTCTCGATGTACTTAGCTTCGGCCTCCTCCAAGCTACGCAGCCGCTGAACCCTGCGCTTCTGGGAACGACTAAGTCCATCGGGGCACCAACGAGGACGATGATACCTGTCTTCTTCTTCATCTTCCTTTTGTGGTGACCGAACCCGCACTCGCCGGATTGAGGCAGGTCCTATCCGCTGGAAAACCGAATCCCTTGCTTCTGGCCTCCTTGGTCCACATTCTGGGCAATCTCTGATTGTAGGCAATCGGCTCATACCTGAATCCCAACAGTACCTGAAGAACGGGCAGTGCCAATGGTCGCGGGCCTCTTCGTGCTTCTTCAAACGCTTCCCAGTCCGGCGCTCATATTCCTCTTCTTCAGATTCCTGGTGGAGGCGCTGCTGATACTGGTACTCGTATTTCCTGAGAAGATCAGAAGAAGTCGGCCGTTGATTCCTTACGTACCTTACTTGCCTTTCTGTAACGTATTCATCCTTCTCATTTTGGGGCCGATTGCTCGAATCAGCCTCTCCATCTTTGACCTGGCGGCGTGATGCCACCCCCGCCATGTTGATGCCCAGTGCGAAGTTGAGTTGTCGCCTTGCCGTCCGATCGTTACTTTCCACCATATTGACACCAGGGAACGGCTGTGTATCGACTTTCATGGCGGTCTGTCCCAAGATCAACCGGCCTTGCTCAATAGCCGATTGGATCTGCCGACGGAGCTCCTTACAATCGCCTGTGCTGTGAGTGAAAGAATCATGCCATTTGCAATATGACCTTCCTTTCAGCTCTTGCGCCGTAGGGGGTTTGTAACCTTCTGGAAACTTCAACTGTTTTTCTTTTAGCAATAAGTCAAAAATTTGTTCCACTTTGCTCACATCAAAATCAAACCCCTTTGCCGGTCCTGTTTGCTTTACCCACTTGCACGATACGGGATTTGCACCACGAGCCCATTCTGCAACCGATACTTCTGCCTCTTCCCCGGAGTCATCGGCTTCTTCAGTGTCAGCTAGTGCTATTTGGCGTTTGAACTTTTCCTGGTACAGCTCGGGGTGACGCTGCTCATGCATCGTCAACTTCTGGACAAGATGTGCCAGTGAAGTAAATTCCAATTGAAAAGCCAGATCTCTAATCGGCTTCAATAACCCTAGAGATGCCAATTCCACAGCTTCCTTTTCTGGGATCCGTGTTGAATAACACCTATTTTTCATCTCCCTGAAGCGTCGAATGAATTCCGCCACAGTTTCTCCACGCTTCTGTCGCATTTGGGCCAGATCGGCAATCCCTGCGTCTGCAGCTTCTGAATGATACTGAATATGAAATTGCTCTTCCAACTGTTTCCACGTACGGATGGAGTCAGGACCCAGTGACGTGTACCACCCGAAGGCCGACCCCGTAAGCGACTGCGAAAAGAACCTTACTCGTAATGGATCCGACACAGAAATCATACCTAGTTGTGCCAAATATCGGCTCACATGTTCGATGGAACTAGCACCTTCTGCCCCACTGAATTTGGTAAACTCGGGGAGCCGATACTTGGGTGGCAATGGAATTAGGTCATAATCACTCGGATACGGCTTCGTATAGCCGATCGCTCTCCTTTTTGGCAAAATGCCAAACTGATCCCTTAGGATGGCACCAATCTGCTCCGCTGTTTGTAATCCGGGGGCCGAGTGCACACTATCATGACTCGGCCCTGTGGCATAGGTTGCTAACCAAGCTTGCTTATCCGCGTCAGCTCCAGGTATCCCTCCAGCCACTTTCTGTGAGAGATGTATTGGATTATTGCTATCCGGAATGTATGCGCACATGTAACCATGTGGGATTTCCTTGGGCGGCTCACTGAAAAACTGGTGGTCTGTGGGATCACCTCCCACTTTGTAAACCACGTAAGCTGGAGCGCCTTGTGATTCCGCCGCTGCAAGTGCATAAGGCACAGGAGGTCTGGTCTGGAACGGCAATTCTCCCTTATGGCTTCCCAGAGCGGGCCCAGTCGGAGAATGTTGATGCTTCATTATTTCTTGGACCACCCGTAAAGCTACACGCTCAAAAGCATTAACCAGACTTTCAGAATGCCGGTGCAACGAATGAGCCACTGCATAATTCACCTCCTGCCGCAAAGCTCTAGTGCGGTCCTCAGACGGGGTAGATAGATCCACTCCATCAAGAGCACCTTCAGGTGAAAAACCTCTCCACCTGATACCGTGGTTGCGAGTCCTTTCGAAAGAGCCGATGAGATCGGCTTCAAACTGAGCCTTGATTTCATCGTACCTCTGCTTATGCTCAGCAGAGAGCTCCTCATAAGAGATCGGATCCTCCCTTGCCATCTTGTTGACCACAACTGACGGAGTCGACGAAGATGACGGAGTCGATGAAGAAGATGCCGATGATGATGACGAAGTCGATGAAGAAGGTCCCACCGGGCGTGCCAGAATGTGTTGTCGGTCAAAACCCACCGGCGGGCAGCGACAGGCAACACGAGGAGCCGGGAGGCTTCCGGGACGGCTGGTGGGCCCCGGTCCCTCGGTCAACGGCCCAGTGATCTGGCGCGCGCCCTGGCTGAAAGTTGCTAGGCGTGCCACCTGATCCTACACCCGATCAGGAAGGTGTAACGTATCAAACTCCTGCGTGCACAGACATGTGTAAAGGTTAATCCGAGCCGTGATCGGCTCATCACATCCTCCCCGGCATCGGCTATGAAGAGCCGATTGCGTCAATACCGGATCGGATCTTTGGAACAGGCAATATAGAAACTGATACGTATATATATATTTAAACAAAACTTGCTTCATGAATAACAATCTAATCCAATCCACAACAACTAAGCCCTCACTACACGATCGGAACATCCTACACGTAATTGAGCCTAACAGATACACAAAAGCATCGACAAAACGATCTAAACAGAGGGCAAGAGAACAACTGAAAGCCGATTCCCAAACAACCTCTATTCAAGCAAAAGCCGATACAGAGCATACTATCGGATCATTCAACTCGTTTGCAAGGCCTAATCGTGCATATATTGAACCAAGCTTCTAAATGCATAGAAACCAGCCATAACAGATTGGATCTACTGACAACTACGAAACAAGATAAAACAATCATACCCACGAACGGGTACGATGATCAGACATGCGAGAGCAACGCAGAAAGCACAATGAAAGTACCAAAAGAAAAGATTGCTCAACGCATGCCAGGATAAATAACGCTACTCGCCATCTACAAGGCTTCAGCACGAGTAACGTATAAACGAACGAGCAAGGGTGACGCTACCCCGATCACGCAAGACGTGATCGGGGTCGCGTGGCGCTTACCCGATGAAGAACCCTAAAACAGGGGTGGCGATACACCGAGAGTTGATGATGATTGATTCTGTTTCTTGTTTATTCATGGTACATATTTATAGTCCGTAGACTTGTTCTCTTTAACTAACCCTAACCTAACACGACACGAATCTTAACTGCTTATTCCTAATTTACGCGGCCTTATGGCCTCCATCTTGCGCACGGGCCCAATTCGCAAGCCTTATCACGACTGCCTTCTAAGCCCATCTTGCTCAATAGCCCACCTCTGGCCTGGTCAAAATATGGCGATAACAGCCCTTGGGTCTATCTTGAGTGCACCGGTGCTGCCCTAAGTCAGTTGCATGCTCTGGTGGGCCCTTTGATCCATGTGAGGCTGAACGGTGTGTTCTGATTGGTCGATGGTTTTTGCCTTGGATTCAATGGTGTGTTTTCCCTCCATTTCTACTCAATTTCCTGCATAGCACTATTTTCCAGGGGACATGTGGAAATGACATTATTATAGATAAATATGCGTGTAAGAAATGCTAGTTCTTCCCAATTTTCTGATCAGATTGATGACTGAAATTTGTCCATAACGAGCGTCAAAAATACACTAGAAGCATGGCAGGAATTGCAACATATGGAGGAACGAGATGCCCTACACCCAGAAATGAGAGAAAATGGATGGCACTACTTAAGTCCTGCCAGCTACACTCTTAGCAAAGATGAGAAGGAAAACATGTTTGAATGCTTGAGCAGTATCAAGGTCCCATCTGGATATTCCTCGAATATAAAAGGAATGCTAAATATGCAAGAGAAGAAATTCATAAATCTAAAGTCTCATGACTGTCACATGCGTTTGACTCAACTTCTTTCAGTTGCGTTGCGGGGGGTTCTGCCTAAGAACGTTCGATTAACCATTGTAAAGCTAGTGCTTTCGTCAACTCAATTTCTCAGAAGGTAATTGATCCAAACAAAATCATAAAGCTGCAGAATGATGTGGTACAATGTCTAGTTGGCTTTGGGTTGATATTTCCACCATCATTCTTCAACATTATGACACATCTTCTAGTTCATCTTGTAAAAGAGATTGATATTCTCGAACCTGTATCCCTACACAATTTGTTCCCATTCGAGAGGAAGCATCGCAAGTGGCTATGGAACAGAGGTGGTCATTGAGTTTTGTGTTGACTTTATTGATGACCTTACAGTGATTTGGGTTCCTGAATGGCGGTATGAGGGGAGAATACGTGGAAAGGGCACACTAGGAAAGAAAGCATATGCCTGTATGTATGATTTCTCATTCAGAAAAGCACATTACATGGTTTTTCAACAATCCTCTTTGGTGGATCTATACATCGAGGAACATAGAAGATTCTATGCCCTGAATTCCCAGAATAGTCTGGGGCCTGGATTTCACGTCGACACATGGATTCTTTCGCCAGTTGGTTGCGGAAGCATCTAATGCATAACATGGATATACCAGAATAGCTGGCATGGTTGGCATGGTTGGCTAGGGTACGAGATAAATGGGAACACATTTTACAAAAGAGCCCCAAGATTAAAAGAGCTATGTCCATATGGATGCCACAGAGAACAACGGTAAAAAGGAGACATTATAGTTACATAGAGGAGATATGGGAACTGGATTATAGACCCATTCTGAGGATACCTCTGTTTTGGTGCCAATGGGTGAAGCTGACTGGAGGAGGGGTAACAGATCAATACGGAATGACAATAGTGGACCTGAACAATCTTGGGTATAGAGATAGCCATTCATCCTAGCCCAGGAGCCTAGGATGTCGCTAAGATTTTCTACATGAAGGACATGTCTAGCAAGCCAAAGAAGGGGATAAACAAGCAAACAGATGAGCCAAAGCGGCATATAGTTCTTTTAGGGAAAACATCGTTGGAGTCAAGGAGAAGACAAACGTGCTAGAGGATTATAATAAGTGTGTTGAGATTTCTCCTTTCGCTGTGAATGCTGATCCATGCATCCTGTTAGCCAATGAGGATGCTCCATACTTGTGCCGCGATCATAATCAAGAGACATATGTCACACCCGATTTAGAATAGGGAACCAAATGCATCTCATATGTGCGCCAGGATCAAGTTCCACACATATGATAGACGTCACAAGTGTATACCCGAAACAATGTATTAACGAAACAGAGTATCATAGTACTTTATTACATGACCGATAGTCTTAATCTTAAGCAAATAAATTGTGACAGTTCAAGTACCTGTAAACCAGGCACATAATTTGTTAGTGTGAAGTATGTGTTTGTCAGTGTAAAGCTTGTGTGCTTATGTGAAGCTTTTGAAAATTTAAGTGCAAGTAAAAAGGGTATTTTTGTAATTATGGAAAAAACTAGGGTTGTTTTTCCAAAATGTAATTAGATAGGAGGTAACTTCAAAATAAGTGAAGGGTAGTTTTGCAAATACGTTTTTCTACTTTATCCCCTGTAAAAATTATGTAATTATCCGAAAGTTGCATTTGAAATGTATGTGTTGAAGTGTGTAAAAAATTTTGGGTAAAGTTGTGGAAATAAGGGTATTTATGTAATTTTATAAAAGTACAAGTCCTTTTATGCAAGTAATTGATTTACAAAAGTAACTTTCAAATTTACTTAGGACTAAAGTGTAAAAGGTGCAAGTCATTATGACATGTCTATCCAATCATTATGACGTGTCTATCCCGTCATCATCACGTGTCACAAATGCTTGCATTTAGGTCCTAAATTTTATAAAGTTACACTCTTTAGGACAAAAGTAATTCAAATCCGACCTTTGTTCAAAATTTCACGTGTAAAGATATAAGTTTTGAGTTTTTGAACTTGAGCCCTAAAGCAATGTTGTAGAGTTTGAAAAACTCTCCAACTTTCGTTTTGGGCATTTCCTCATTAGGGTTTTAGATTAATGAGAAATTTATGCTTTATAGAAAGGTCCCTGTAGTTTTTTGAATTTGCGCATAAGTCCTTGGGAAGTCTCTTTTCCCTTTCTCCTCTATTTCTTTTCTCCCTGGCGTCTCCTTCTTTTCTTCTTCCACCGGCAGCACAGCCCCATCCTTATCCACCCCCCCTCTCTTTCTCCTCCTCCACCCGGCTCGGCACAGGGGCGCACAGGAGGTCAGAGGTGCTGCGCGGGCGCGCGGCTCGCGGGCGCAGGCACGGAGCGGGCCCGGGCGAGCGCGGGCGAGCGCGCGAGGAAGCCGGTGGCGCAGGCGGAGCCGCGGTGCGGCTGCGGCTCGGGAGCGTGGGCCGCGGCAGGCGCGGCGCAGGCGGGTGTGGGAGCGGGCGGTGCTGACGGTGCTGGCTGCAGCTCGGCGCGGTGCGGCAGCGCGGCGCAAGGCCGGAGGCAGCGTGCGGGCGCGCAGGCGACGCAAGCAGCGGGGCGCGCGGGCGGCTGTGACTCGGGCCGCAGGAGCTGGAGTGCGCAGGCGCGCGCGCGCAGGAGGAGATGCGGTGGCGGGCTTCTGCGCGAGATGCGGGAACGCAGTGGCAGTCAGTACACCTACGCCACGGTGATCTCTGGGTGGTGCAAGAGTGGCCGTATCGAGGACGCAGCTAAGGTGTTCGACGACATGCTGGCCGTAGGAGAAGTGAAGCCAACTGCGGTGATGTACAACGCATTGTTTGGAGGCCGTCGAGGAGAAGTTAACGGAAGGCGCGACCCTAATGCAGGTAGACCGCGACCCTCGCGGAGGCGGAGGAGCGGTTATGGAGCAGCAAGTCGGAAGGAGAAGCTGCGAAGCGAAGGCGGCGGTCGGGCGTGATGAGCTCGGAGGAGATGCGGTGCAGCCAGGCACGACAAGCTCCCTCCACCCATGCGGAGGTTGGGGCAGGAGTAACGCGGTGCGAGTTCGACATGCAGCGCAAGACCAACGGCGGTGGTAGGCTGGCCCTGATGGCGTCACAGCAGGTAGCAGGTGGAAAGGACAACGGAGTTGCAGAACCCAGAGGTCCGAGCGGAATTGAACCGGCGTGTTCGCGAGTGCGAGCGGAAGTGTTTTGTCGGTGGCCGGCTCGGCTCGATTCCACAGGCGTGTGCGCGTGCAAGGCAACAGGCCACGCGCGAGCAAGTTGAGAGCCAGTGGTGTGAGAGTAGAACAGGAACAGCGCAGGAGGCTATGCGGGTGTGCCGACCGTGTTTCTGCAGCACACGCGTGTGAGCAGAGGAGACTCAGTTCATGAGCAGGAGGACCCTGAGGTTCGCGGAGGAGTTAGTATAGCGAACCAATTCGAATCTATCATCTCGTCTCAGGGGTCCACGACATCCAGCAGCTCCTATCTCTCGTCGATCGTCCGAGCGAGACCACAACACCTCGAAGAAACTCCTAAACCCCCATTGAGCCTTTTCGATCCCTGTGTGCCAGAATATCATCGCCGTGGCAACGTCGGCTATCGCAGCCACAGGTCACCGTGAGAAATACCTCTCCGACCATCCTCCACCCACTACAATCCCCTAGCAAGCTTCTTCGTCACCCACGGAACCTTGCCATCGTCGAACACTTTTCACCGCCGATCCTACTCGCCACGGGAATTCACTTCCCACCCGTTCTTCTCCACAACCAAGGCTACCCCAAGGTTTGCCCTGATTCACTGAATCTTTCTAATGCCGGCGATCCCTTTTCCGGAACATCGTCGTTATCTTCCTATTCTCTGTTTTCCCCGACCAGGGACTTAATTGCTTCGATTTAGAAAGTTCTAGGGTGTTCTTTGTAAAATTTCCAAAGCCTTCTTTATTTCAAATCAGTGAACTTCTACATTTCATAGGAATTCGTAAGAAGTTCATAAAAATACAAAATCAGTTTTGTTCGAAACCCTAAGTCAAAATCTACAAGTTTTATGTTGTGATCTTGAGTGAAAATCTTTGATTTGTGGTCTAGGTTAAATATTAGGGAATGAATGCTTTATTTGTACCTTGTGTTATATGCATGTGTTATAGCTGAAGAGTAATCATAGGATGTATGTCTTAAGTAGAGATGTGTGACAGTTAGTTAATCCTATCACCCGAGTGCTCATATCCCTGCTATCAAGACTTTATCCTTGTCTTGATTGCTGTTTCCTTAAGGTCCTTTTCGTATAAGGATCCTTGTTAGTTCATGTATGTTTGCTGCTTAGCTAATACATCTTTGCAGCTATGCTTCAGCGTCGGCTGTCAGTTCAGCCGCTAAGCATCCGTTTCCTTTGGGTCTAGGATGTTTCTGTATAACAGCTGTCAGCCGATGCATCTCTTTGATATGCTTCTACCATCGGCTAGTTAACTGATACAGTTGTTACCTTTCTAATATCGGCTATTGCCGATACAGTTCTTTTGTTCTGTCCTGCATCGGTTGCACAGAGTCGATGTATCAAAGGTGTACACACGATATTAATATTCTTGTTATCGGCCGATCCAAGCCGATTCTAGTTGTTTTCCATATCGGTTGTGGCCAATCAATCCTTAGTTTTCCCATCCTTATCCACACACTTCTATCAGCCGATTTATCGACTGAGAGATCGGCTATATATCTATCGGTCACATACCCTCAACCTCACTCTAATCGGCTGTACGTCACTTAATTGTTGTGCTGACGTAATCAAACCGATACAACCACACCTAGTTACCTAGGATAACACTTAAGCACATCTCAGTTAAGACAGCTGCTTTAGAAATCATCCCTCTACTGAAATAATCGATGCTTTCATCGATCACTTAGGAAACCGATGTACCTATCAATCGGCTACACAGGCCAAAGTACACAACCCTAGATCAGTAAAGATAGCACAGTAGACACGCCTCTGTTAGGCACGACCAAAGCACATCACTCGGCTAAACCTGATGCATCCTCATTGGTTAAGGCCAAAACAATTGTACCAACCAATTAGATAGACCAAAGACATGCTGATAATCCAATCGGCAAGATCCTTCCTCTTTCTGTACTTGAAGTACTATACCTTCAATGTTCCTCTCCATATCAGCCGATTTAACCTCAGGTGAACCAAATCGGCTAATCCTTTCTACTCATATACAGAGATTACTCCTGCCGATTTCTCTTCCAAACAGAAATCAGCGGATTTCCTAATGCTGTGTAGATAGCTCCCTCCTTTGCCAATTCTATCGGCTAAACCCCTGTTGTTCCAATCAGCTCTGTTGTAATCTTCAACAAGTAGCCAATTATAATTAGTTGTCCCTCTAAAGCTCTGTCTAGGTTTAGTTTCAAATATTTTTGGATGTTATATGAGTAATATGTTAAATGAGTGTTGGATTGCAACTTTATTGTGAAGTAAGATAGTTTTATGTGCACACTTTGAATGTAATGTTGCATTGCATGTAGATACGACTACTTCCACAACGGTACCTACGAGATCTCCCAGGAGTCTGCAGAGGATATTCCTGAAGACCAAGTGAACGTCACCAAGGGATTATCGGAAGCCCCGAACTAAAGTTCGGAAGATAATAATGCTAACATCCCTGACTTCAGCCCCACCAGTAAAGGCAAGCCCCGATGCATATCCCAATAATTCAATGTATTACAATGTCATTATTATATTATATATCTTGCATTACGTCTAGGAGTTGTAATGAAACCCTAGATGCATGAATCTTAGGAACCAATGTATTGTATCCGAGTCCTATCGCATTAGACGCTCTGCTAAATAGGGCCGGTAAAAGTCGAGTGATTTCCTATCACTCGCGTGATATAGGAGTTGCTTGTTTATAATTCTGCAATCACTATAAGGATGATGGACAGGGTCATGTGCTGAATCATGACCTGAAGGTTTACCCTGTCTATTTTGTTAAAAGTGGTTAAGGTCGAAATGTGTGGTAGTGGTGGCTAAGCGTTTGAAAGTACTAGCCACATGCCGCGAAATATGGTAAGCGGTAAGCCTAGTAACCAATCGGCCCGGCAAGTGGACATACCTCCCACCACTCGATCTTTATTTTATGTTCACACGCACCGACCTGTGGGATTACATTCTGCGTGGCAGACAGGAATACGGGTTTTGTAGTCGCGCTACAGACGTTTGTCCTGCACAATTAGTGTGCGTACGGTCCTGCAAGCCGCTTGTGGTGGCCTGTCCACGACCCGGAATGAAAGGCAAACGGTTGCTTCGGAACGATCTTTGGATCTTCCAAGCGTGTGTGTTAGGTTTACCTTGCAAGGTTGAATTCGATTCAGAATCATCCGCTTCTCACGAAGATTGAGACTGCTTATCCCTTTTACCACATAGAGTAAGAAGTGTAACTAACGATGGAACAATCTTGATGGATGATAATCTCTACCTTGCTTGCTTAGTATAGGTGCTAACCTTGAATGGATAATCAACTAGAATGTGAAAGCTAAAATTTGAAAGTAGTTCATGCTCTTTGTTGCTTTTCAGCTAAAAATAAACCCAGAACCCTTGAAATGCCTTCATGAGTCTAGTTACGGGCTAAAGTATACCCAAACCCGGGTAAGCCTTGCTGAGTATTAGTATACTCAGCCTTGCTAGTTATATGTTTTTCAGGAAACATCTTTGAAGACCCTACTCTTCCCCTGCATTGGCCCTGTGCTCTTCTAGATGATTGGTCCGTGGAATAGGATCCGTCCCCGGCCAACACTGATGATACCGAGTGATGTCGTGCCTGGGCTTAGCATGACATCCGTCTTGACTGCGTGTTGTGAATCGTTGCGTATGTTTTCCGCTGCTAAAAAACCATAACTTTAACAGTTTGTAATGTTTTCTCTAAATTTGAAACTTTGCACTATTGTTGGAAACTCTTGTAATGTAATTCCCTGTGATGTAAAATATGATGGTGACTGTATCTCTGGACTCACTTTCGTGTGAGGTAACCTTATTGATCCTGTATTAGGTGGTTTATCGGGATGTTACCTGACAGGCCAAGGGATTATACCGTTTGAAGCACGTTGGAGCCCTCAGGAATGGACTCACGTACTTGAGCCGGTATAATTCAGGTTGGTTCTGCCACAGCTGGTATCAGAGCTATAAGGTTACTCTGGAGATACATTTTACCTTAAAAATGTTTCAGTATAAAAGTTTGACCAACAAAATGTTTGGCAACGCCGCGTTAGATTTGTTAAGGATTGTGCCTAGTACGTAAAGCCCTAGGGTTATGCTTATTGAGGGAATTAGAGGTGGCTATAATATATATATAACTCTAACTACCAGTATTACTTTTCTGTCAAAACTTAAATTCATGCACAACTCAACATTACATTCTGTAACGGCACCTTCGACGATGAGGTAAGAAGGTAAAGATCCTCAGCTAACTGGGGAGTTAGCCATCCCGTCGGTGATGCGAACCGAACGCTGTTTCTCAAGCAGTGGCCTACTTGAGATGCTGCCAATGTACCAACTTCGGTTGACTACATTGGGAGTATATGGTTAGGTATATGGTATGAACAGCAATACCCCCCGCATTTTGCGATACCCCCGTGAATACGTTATCTCGATAACGTATGTTAACGTTGTCTGTACGGCGGTAATTGTACAGATGCTGTTTCTATAGTGAACAGTAATGCTTGAGGATGCTTTCATGACATGCTGGCATGAAAGGTTCGGTATATATATACATCTTGTGAATTTCTGCAGGTACACTAACCTCGTTGCGTAAGCTTGAACGTAAGAACGATTAGATATTATAGGGAGAGATGTATTTATATGATGCCATCGTAATTAACTACGTAAGACCAAGATTACTTGGCAGTTATTTTTTTTTATGAGGACGTATAGAACGTGCACGCACCATGTCATCTTGGATTGATTTGATTGCCTTGCTTGTTATGTTGTTGTATTAAAATGTGTTGCTGGTATCTGAATGCCCGCCTAGACTTGTGTTGTAGGAGCCAACGTAATCTGCTAGGCTAACCTGGAGTTGAGAAGGTCTTTTGTGAATCAAGTGAGTTGGGTCATGTTTGAACCTTATCGCCGATCTTAGCTTGACAGCCAAATCAAACCCTTGATCGTGCTTTGAATCTGTTTCGGCAGAAGCACTGAGCTTTTTCTTTGATGGTTAAACCTTGATAATCATCAGCAAACCTTTCAATCCATCATTCAGTGAATCATCTATCCTCTCTTGATGTTGTACCTTATATTGTTGGCTATTCTGGTTACAACGTCTGAAAGTTGTACCTTCGATTTTTGCTCAGATGATTTTGGATAAATTAAAAAGATTTATGACAATAATTACTTTTTGAATACAATTCTCCTGACAAAAGTCATGCATCATAACATATACCATCTTTGGTTAGTGCATGGTGTTGCATCATCATCGAAAATCCGTAGACTGACTAACGAGTGTGCGTCCAGTACAACTTCCGGTTGTCTTTTGTTTCCTGAATTTATCTTGTTGCTGTTGGCACTATGTCACACCCGATTCATAAGAACATAAATCGAGCAATCATATATGCGCCAGGATCAAGTCACGCATATATACAACAGAATCATCAAGATATCACAACACGTATCTCGATATAAAAGCGTATAAATTATAAATGGATATCTTTATTACAACTGAATCAAGAATCAGTTCAGGGAATGCAGAAGCGTAAATTAATACATGAAGAATAGGGCGCCACAGGGACGTCGGCTGGGAGGCAACGCCTAGAAATCGTCAAGTCCGCTGATGTAGTACTCCACGTAGGCCTGGTACTGAGCAGCAGTCGAAGATATCCCAAAGAGAACAGAAGAGTAGAGAAGGCAAGTGTGAGTACACAACTTGTACTCAACAAGTATAACATGAATTATCAGGCTCTAAGGTTAGGTGACTTAACTGCATTAGCTTTTAGTCTTGGCAAATTTTATTAAAGCTGCTTACTACAAGTGGATAAATTACCATAACCCAAGTTACATAATAATTAATCAAATTTAATCATGAGTCTATTGAAAACCAAGTCGAACCACCAAGATAAACCCCACTAATCAGATGGAGGATCTGGGCCGCTCATGACCGTGAGCACGGCTAGTATACCAGTTTTACACTCTTGAGAGGTTGCACATCTTTATCCACAAGTCGTGAGCTACGCTAGTTGTTCATCACACTTCCTTAGGTGAGATGACTAGCAAGCACACTACGAGACCGTTACAAAGGACACGTTGGTAAGGTGTAACCGCTAAGGATTCTGGATCAGCGACTATGGAGCAAGCCTCGAGGGGGTACAAGACACACAGCACAGACCAAGCCTCGTAGCGCGAGGGCCATAGAAGCTTACCACCCCTCTTGCCCCGCGGGTAAGTTACTCCCAAACCAAAAATGACCTAATTAGTAAGTCAAGACCGTCCCATTCAAGTCTTGTGGTTGCGCAGTTGTCCCAGGTTGTCGCTCTATGAACCGGTCCTTATGGAGAGTGGCCAACCAAGCACTAAGCACCGTGCTGGCCCCCTAAACCAAGTTTCTAACAAAAACATATTTTAAGGAGACGTGAGCCACTCAAGCACACAGCATAGAGGGCCACTCTCAGAATTAAGTTACATATAACCATTAATCAAATTTAATTAAAAGGACCGAGATATATGAGAGCGCGGCACCTAGCACAACTAACCAAAATGCAACCCAAGGTATATATATAACGGATAACAGTGGCTAAGAAATCCTTATAGGCATACAGTATTAAAATGCAGTATGAAATTGTATTTAAAAGTGATAGGATGTTCATGTTATACTTGCCTTTCTCAAAGTTCTCCTGCTGCTGCTCAAACTGCTCTGCAGAAAGGGGCTTCTGGTACTCGTCCAAAGGCTCAGCGTCTACTCACGATCGCAACGCCAAAACATGGTTCAGCACATACACATACATGCAAACAATGACAAAAGATAAGAAACAGTATAACATCCCATAAAAACAGCACACAAAGCTCTGATAGAACTATTCTACGCGTTACAACGATCGTGTGAGCGCGAGAATCACCTAAAATGGAGCTAAGACGTGAAATCTAGGGCTAAAACAAGGTCCAGGAGCTTTTCTGCGAGAAAACAGAACTTCCAGGGGGTTCTGGGCAAAAACCGGGAACCTAAACGTAATTAAACTATAGATGCAGGGTCTAACGTGTAGAGCTGTGCTCCAGGGACGGCGGACCCTATTTCTGGAAATCTCAGGGGCTTCGGCGTAAAAACTAGGGCTTATCTGGAAATACTTTTGAACTGGGATGGATTGCGGGTTGATTTCTAAGAACTCCAGGGACTCTTTAGCAAAAGCGCGAGCGCTGACCGGTATCTTCGGTCGTAGGCCGCCGGATCTGGATCCAACGATCCGGACCCCTACTTGTCCTAGATCTAATCCTGCGCGTTGGACATGGATCTGGCGGCTCTGGGTTTTGGGGGGGTCCGGGCGGCGGCGGTTGCTCGCCAGAGACCACTCCCGCGGCGGCGCTTCACCGGCGCTGGGCAATCTCGGGGCTCCGGTGGCTAAATCTACTCGAGTCTAGGTCGGGCATGATCAACGTGGCACAGGGCATCCATCTAGGGCTGAGGCTAGGCTTGGCGAGGCTCAGGCTATGCGTTCAATGGCGAGGGGCGGATCGGCACAGCGACGCTCGCCGGCGTGCGGCGCTCTGGGCCATAAAGGTGAGCTACGGTCTACCCTAACCCGTGCAAAAGGAACAGGGGTGCATGCTGGGGCTCACCGAGGACTTGGGTTGGCCGGAGGTAGAGTGCAGGGCGGTCGTCGACGGTGACCGGGCGGCGGAAGTAGTCAAGGCTCGCAGGGAAGATGAGTGCAGAGGGACTCCGGGGTGCTGGGCGCCTTGGATCACCTCAAGAGGTGCCTGTGGAGGTGCCACGGGGGTTAAGACAACCCGAGGCGCATCGACGGCGAGCAATCGCGATGGCGGAACAACTCACCGGCGGCGGCTTCTTCGCGAATCCCCGACGATGCAGAGGCTCAGGGCCAAATTGCCGAGCTCGGGAAGCTTCTGCGATGAGATGAAGCGGATGCAAGGGTTGTCGTGGGCTGGGACGCAGCAGGGCGGCGTGCCCACGGTGGTGCAGTGAGCGAAGTGCAGCGAAGCAGGAGGGCGGCGGCGCTAGGGTTGAAGGCGGCAGCCACGTGGTGGAGATAAGGATACAGGGGGGCTCTGGATCGCCAGATAAAGCCCGGGCCGGGGGTCTCGTCGTGCGGGCCCAGCACTAGGGCTCGTCGGAGATCTCGGGAGGCCGGTGCGTGGGGAGGAAGAACGGAAAGGGGGAGAGGATGCTGCCAGGTGGGGTCAAGAGCTAGAAAGAGAGGGAAGGAGGCACGGCTCGGGCTGGCCGATGGAAGTGGGGATCGGCCGATGGGAAACGGAGATCGGCCGATGTGGAATGAGCGGGGCCTCGGCACAGGTGGAGCTAGGCGGCCGATGTGGCGGAGGTCGGCCGATGGAAGCAGGGCGCAGCCGATGTGGGCCGAGCGAGGGGAATCGGCCGTGGGGAAAAGGAAAAGAAAGGGGCTGCTGGCTGACTTCTCTTTTCTCTCTCTCCTTTCCGAACTAACTCAACTCTATTTGAATTCAAATGAGATTTGAATTCCAACTTAACCATTCAAACAAACAAAAGAGATGCACCAGCATGAATGCACAAACATGTTGAACCTAAAATAAATTTTAATCCTTTGTGGTATTAATTTAAATGCAAGGTAAATCAAGAAAAACCTTAGAAATTTTATTTAAGCCAAAATAAATTCATTAAAAATTAGGATATTTACATTAGGGTGTTACAAACCTACCCCCCTTACAGGAATCTCGTCCCGAGATTCGAATAGGCTAGCTAGCAAAGAGATCGGGATATGTCTTCCTCAGCTTATCTTCTCGCTCCAGGTAGCCTCATCTTCCGTGTGATGACTCCACTGAACACGGCACATCTTGATCTTCTTGTTCCTGGTAACTCTCTCAAACGTCTCCAGAATCTTCACCGGATGCTCGGTGTAGGTCAGATCCTCTTGCACTTCCAACCCTTCCAATGGTGCTTGCTCTTCTGGCACTCTCAAGCACTTTTTCAGCTGAGACACGTGGAACACATCATGTACTCCTGTGAGACTGGGAGGCAACTCCAAACGATACGCCACCTCTCCTTTCCGTTCCAAAACCCTGAACGGACCGATGTATCGAGGGCTAGCTTCCCTCTCATGTTAAACCTGCGGATTCCTCTCATCGGCGAGACCTTCAGGTACACATGATCACCCACTGCAAAGGTTAGATCTCGACGACGAACATCCGTGTAGCTCTTCTGACGAGTCTGTGCGACCCTCAGGTTCTCTCGCACCTGCTGTACCAGCTGTTCTGCCTCTTCAACGATATCCGGACCAAACACCTGCCTCTCACCAATCTGATCCCAATACAGTGGAGTCCTGCACTTCCGACTATACAGGGCCTCGAAAGGAGATTTCTTCAGACTGGCCTGATAGCTGTTGTTGTATGAAAACTCTGCATACGGCAGGCATTTATCCCAGCTGGTACCATACTGAATAGCACAGGCTCGAAGCATATCCTCCAACACTTGGTTGGTTCTCTCTGTCTGCCCATCTATCTGAGGATGATAAGCAGTGCTGAAACGTAGCTTCGTATCCAACAAGTCATGCAACTGCTCCCAGAACCGTGAAGTGAACTGAGATCCTCGGTCAGATATGATCTTCTTTGGAACACCATGTAGACAGACGATCCTGGAGATATACAACTCTGCGAGTCTGGCACCAGAGTAAGTAGTGTTCACCGGAATGAAGTGAGCGACCTTCGTCAACCGATCCACTAATACCCATATCGAGTTGTACCCTTTCTGAGTACGAGGCAAACCAACGATGAAGTCCATAGTGATCTCCTCCCATTTCCACTCTGGAATCTTCAATGGCTGCAATAGACCTGCTGGTCTCTGATGCTCTACCTTGACACGCTGACAAGTGTCACAGATAGCCACATACTCCGCAACGGAATGCTTCATTCCATACCACCAGAATCGTTCCTTGAGGTCATAATACATCTTCGTGCTGCCCGGATGAATGAAATATGCTGTATCATGAGCCTCACTCAAGATTAGCTTCCTGAGATCCTTCACATCTGGCACACATATCCGGCCCTTGTACCACAAGGTACCCTGATCATCCTCTCTGAAATGAGGTGCTTTGCCAATCTTGAGCAATTCACGGATCTCCTGTAGCTTCTTATCTTCCTTCTGATGCTGCCGGATCTCCGCCTCTAGAGTGGGTTTTGCCTCGAATGATGCACTCGAGGTGTGATGTAAGAAACCCAGACTCAATTGCTCAAATTCCTCGCATAATTCCTGGGGCATCTGAAAAGCCATGGCCATGTTAACATAGCTCTTCCTGCTCAGAGCATCTGCTACAACATTGGCCTTGCCCGGATGATAGTGAATCTCCAGGTCATAATCTTTGACTAGCTCTAGCCATCTTCTCTGCCGCATCTTCAGCTCACTCTGTGTGAAAATGTACTTGAGGCTCTTGTAATCGGTGTAAATGTCACACCTTTGCCCAAACAAGTAATGCCTCCATATCTTCAGAGCATGCACCACTGCGGCTAACTCTAGATCATGGGTGGGATAATTCAGCTCGTGCTGGCGCAACTGCCGTGAAGCATAAGCTATCACTCTGCCTTCTTGCATCAGGACGCAACAAAGACCATCTCTCGAAGCATCACAATACACTGTGAACCTCTTGCTCTGGTCTGGCAGAGTAAGGACTGGCGCCGTAGTTAACCTCTTCTTCAACTCCTCGAAGGCCTTCTGACGCTCATCAGTCCAGGAGAAATCCACACCCTTCTCTAGCAAGTCAAAGGCTTCGCAATCTTGGAGAAATTCTCAATGAACCTTCGATAATATCCTGCTAAGCCCAGAAAAGAGCGAACTTCCTTCGCTGTCTACGGTACCACCCAGTCAAGCACATCCTTTACCTTCCCGGGGTCCACAGCAATACCTCCCTTGGAGATGACATGACCGAGGAATGGAACCTCGTCAATCCAGAATTCACACTTGCTGAGCTTGGCATACAGCTTATGCTCTTTGAGCCTCTGTAACACAAGCCTCAGATGCTTGTCATGCTCTGCCTCTGATTTGGAATATACCAGGATATCATCAATGAATATCACCACAAAGGTGTCCAGATAATCCATGAAAACCTTGTTCATCAGATGTATGAAGAAAGCCGGAGCATTGGTCAAGCCAAAGGACATGACCGTATACTCGTATAGCCCATACCTGCAGGTGAATGCCGTCTTCGGGATATCCTCAGGACGAATCTTCAGCTGGTGATAACCCGAACGCAGATCAATCTTCGAGAATACACAAGCACCCTGGAGCTGATCAAAGAGATCCTCGATGCGAGGCAAAGGATGCTTGTTCTTGATGGTGACTGTGTTCAGATCCCGATAATCGACGCACATTCTCTTCGCGCCATCCTTCTTCTCTACAAGCAATACCGGAAAAGCCCAAGGAGAGAAACTGCGACGGACATAACCCTTGGCTAGCAACTAGTCGACAGTCTTCTTAACTTCCTCATGCTCAACGGGTGCCATACGATAGGGCCCCTTAGCAATAGGAGCTGTGCCAGGCAAGAGATCAATAGAAAACTCAATGTCGCGATCAGGCGGCATACCTGGCAAATCATCCGGAAAGACATCTAGGAATTCAGACACCACGCGAATACCATCCGTGGGTCTAGCCTCCATCTGACAAAGGATTCCAGAGGGCTCCGAAGCACTGACTATGACTTCCTGTCCATCCGGTGCTGACAAATGGACCGTCCTCTGAGCACAATCAATCTTGACACCCCATCTAACAAGGGTCTCCATTCCCAAGATCACATCAATACCCACCGAGTCAATAACGATAAGCCCGGCGCGAAACTCTACCCCCTTATGATCAAACTAATCCTGGAACAGATAGAGCAGGTATGGATCTTGCCTCCAGGCATAGTAACTACCATAGGAGTCCTCATGCAGGATATCGGTATACGATGTTTCTCAGCAAATGACCGAGTAATAAACAAATGCGTAGCACCAGTATCAAAAAGAACTGTAGCAAGGTGAGTATTGACCATGAACGTACCAATAACCACGTTGGGAGACTCGGCTGCTGACTCGGCCGTCACGTGGTTCACCCTGCCCTGAGATGGAGCCTTGGGCTGAGCTGGGCGCCCCTACTGTCCAGACTGCGCCTTCCGGGGACAGACCTTGGCGTAGTGTCCTGGCTCGCCACAGTGGAAACACACCCGTGGGAGTGCTAGAGCCTGCTGCCCGGCAGGAGGAGTAGGCACTCCCTGCCACGGAGCTGGTGGAGCTAAGCGTGCCGGAGGCGCTGGAAGCCTCTGGCCCTGTCCCGCCTGCTGCTGCTGCTGAGGACGAGGCAGGTACTGCTGCTGTCACTGCTGGTACTGCTGCATCTGCCTCTGGTGCTGCTGCTGCTGCTGTTGCGGATACTGGTACCGAGGCCGAGTGTTGCTACCAGACACAGCAGGAGCCATCTTCCTCTTCTTGTCCTCAATCTCCCGGCGATTGCGCTCGGTGTTGTGGGCAGCGTCAACGAGCTGGTTGAAGTTGTTGAAGCGGTGGTTCATGAGCGCGTACTCCAGGTGGTCATCCAGTCCCTCCCTGAAGCGCTCCTGCTTATCGCCATCATTGGCGACCTCAGCGGGGGCATAGCGAGCAAGCTGAAGGAAATGGTCACGGTACTCGGTCACCGTCATAGCTCCCTGAAGTGATAAGTACCGGAAAAGAAAATGGAAATTACTTAGCATTTCCAATTTCACGAAGATAAACAAGGGTGGGCTCGAGCTCAAAAAGGAATTACGGAAAGATTTGCTTTAATTTACCTGCTTAAGCGCAAGGAAGTCCTTATGCTTCATCTTCATCACTCCAGCAGGGATGTGGTGGTTCCTGAAACGCTCCCGGAACTGGACCCAAGTGAGGGCGTCGCGGTCCCGAGCCAGGTAGGACTCCACCAATCGAGAGCTGACCCTCGCAGCTGCCCTGCTGCGTACAGAACTCGCTCCCTGTCGTCGCACTGAGCGACATCCAACTGGCGCTCCACTGAACGAAGCCAGTCGTCAGCCTGGAGTGGATCAGCCGCATGGGAGAACGTTGGTGAGTGACCCCTCAGAAAGTCTGCACGCCAGTCGCGGGGCTGCTGCGGTGGAGGAGGTGGCGGCTGAGCGTGGATCTGCTGCAGAGTCTGAACAGTGTTGTTCAGAGTGGCCATCATCTGCATCTGGAGCTGGAAGAACTGCTCCGGGGTCAGAGGTGGAGGCATCGGCAGCGGCTGGTCGGTACTCTGGTTGTTCTGCACCTGCTGGCCAGAATCGGGACCAGTGCTCCTAGTGTTCACCATCTGATTGCAGCAGAAGAAAATCGATAAGGGACAGATATTGTACGATTACGGAAAGAGAACTTTGACGGGATAAAGCAGAGAGTAAAGAGTTGATTTGCATTAAAGTTGATGTCTGCATTAAAGTTGATTTGCATGAACAAGTTTAACTACTAGACTATGCAATCAACCAAAGATCCAAATCAAACATTTGCACAATCACAAACATTCAATATTCACATCTTAGCTGAGTTTATCACACTACTCGACTAACACACTCGTTCTAGCGCACTTTCATCGGGACAGCCTAAACTTATGGGGTTAGACGGTTTCAGGCCAACGTCTACGGAAAAGATCAAATTAATTCTCAGAAACTGCAGAGAGGGTTAGCAAAATTGAGGGTTAGAGCTCAAGAAATAGAAGCAGAAATGGATGTTCGAGTTTTGCGGAAGCAAGGCAAACGAAAGGAAATCCCTAAACTCGACAATTTCTATCTAGGCTTCGTCCTACAGTCGACACGGCTTTGATACCAATCCTGTCACACCCGATTTATAAGAACATAAATCGAGCAATCATATATGCGCTAGGATCAAGTCACGCATATATACAACAGAATCATCAAGATATCACAAACGTATCTCGATATAAAAGCGTATAAATTATAAATGGATATCTTTATTACAACTGAATCAAGAATCAGTTCAGTGAATGCGGAAGCGTAAATTAATACATGAAGAATAGGGCGCCACAGGGACGTCGGCTGGGAGGCAACGCCTAGAAATCGTCAAGTCCGCTGATGTAGTACTCCACGTCGCCTGGTACTGAGCAGCAGTCGAAGATATCCCAAAGAGAACAGAAGAGTAGAGAAGGCAAGTGTGAGTACACAACTTGTACTCAACAAGTATAACATGAATTATGAGGCTCTAAGGTTAGCTGACTTAACTGCATTAGCTTTTAGTCTTGGCAAATTTTATTAAAGCTACTTACTACAAGTGGATAAATTACCATAACCCAAGTTACATAATAATTAATCAAATTTAATCATGAGTCTACTGAAAACCAAGTCGAACCACCAAGATAAACCCCACTAATCAGACGGAGGATCTGAGCCGCTCATGACCGTGAGCACGGCTAGTATACCAGTTTTACACTCTCGAGAGGTTGCACATCTTTACCCACAAGTCGTGAGCTTCGCTAGTTGTTCATCACACTTCCTTAGGTGAGATGACTAGCAAGCACACTATGAGACTGTTACAAAGGACACGTTGGTAAGGTGTAACCGCTAAGGATTCTGGATCAGCGACTATGGAGCAAGCCTCGAGGGGGTACAAGACACACAGCACAGACCAAGCCTCGTAGCGCGAGGGCCATAGAAGCTTACCACCCCTCTTGCCCCGCAGGTAAGTTACTCCCAAACCAAAAATGACCTAATTAGTAAGTCAAGACCGTCCCATTCCAGTCTTGTGGTTGCGCGGTTGTCCCAGGTTGTCGCTCTATGAACCGGTCCTTATGAAGAGTGGCCAACCAAGCACTAAGCACCGTGCTGGCCCCCTAAACCAAGTTTCTAACAAAAACATATTTTAAGGAGACGTGAGCCACTCAAGCACACAGCACAGAGGGCCACTCTCAGAATTAAGTTACATATAACCATTAATCAAATTTAATTAAAAGGACCGAGATATGTGAGAGCGCGGCACCTAGCACAACTAACCAAAATGCAACCCAAGGTATATATATAAAGGATAACAGTGGCTAAGAAATCCTTATAGGCATACAGTATTAAAATGCAGTATGAAATTGTATTTAAAAGTGATAGGATGTTCATATTATACTTGCCTTTCTCAAAGTTCTCCTGCTGCTGCTCAAACTGCTCTGCAGAAAGGGGCTCCTGGTACTCATCCAAAGGCTCAGCGTCTACTCACGATCGCAACGCCAAAACATGGTTCAGCACATACACATACATGCAAACAATGACAAAAGATAAGAAACAGTATAACATCCCATAAAAACAGCACACAAAGCTATGATAGAACTATTCTACGCGTTACAACAATCGCGTGAGCGCGAGAATCACCTAAAATGGACCTAAGACGTGAAATCTAGGGCTAAAACAAGGTCCAGGAGCTTTTCTGCGAGAAAACAGAACTTCCAGGGGGTTCTGGGCAAAAACCGGGAACCTAAACGTAATTAAACTATAGACGCAGGGTCTAACGTGTAGAGCTGTGCTCCAGGGATGGCGGACCCTATTTCTGGAAATCTCAGGGGCTTCGGCGTAAAAACTAGGGCTTATCTGGAAATACTTTTGAACTGGGATGGATTGCGGGTTGATTTCTAAGAACTCCAGGGACTCTTTAGCAAAAGCGCGAGCGCTGACCGGTATCTTCGGTCGTAGGCCGCCGGATCTGGATCCAACGATCCGGACCCCTACTTGTCCTAGATCTAATCCTGCGCGTTGGACACGGATCGGGCGGCTCTGGGTTTTGGGGGGGTCCAGGCGATGGCGGTTGCTCGCCGGAGACCACTCCCGCGGCGGTGCTTCGCTGGCGCTGGGCAATCTCGGGCTCCGGTGGCTAAATCTACTCGAGCCTAGGTCAGGCATGATCAACGTGGCATAGGGGATCCATCTAGGGCTGAGGCTAGGCTTGGCGAGGCTCAGGCTATGCGTTCAACGGCGAGGGGCGGATCGGCACAGCGACGCTCGCCGGCGTGCGGCGCTCTGGGCCACAAAGGAAAAGAAAGGGGCTGCTGGCTGACTTCTCTTTTCTCTCTCTCCTTTCCAAACTAACTCAACTCTATTTGAATTCAAATGAGATTTGAATTCCAACTTAACCATTCAAACAAACAAAAGAGATGCACCAGCATGAATGCACAAATATGTTGAACCTAAAATAAATTTTAATCCTTTGTGGTATTAATTTAAATGCAAGGTAAATCAAGAAAAACCTTAGAAATTTTATTTAAGCCAAAATAAATTCATTAAAAATTAGGATATTTACATTAGGGTGTTACACACTACAGGGTTGTTATTCTTCTTTTGTGGTGATGTTTAATCACATGACCATGATGCCGTGTCGGAACCTAAGGCCTCTTGTGCGCTGCAGCCACATGATTGAGCCATTAGGGGCGCACTGGTGCCTAGGCATATGTGACGTAACTCACTGCAATCTCTTTCTATGGAACATTACTCGTGTCCTAACTTTTGATCCTCGCTCAAGGATATAGAACTACCTAGGTGTTAGTTACGAGAGAACGGTTGCAGGGTGCGAGTTATGTGCGTCATTAACTCATGAGGGTATGCATCATATTTTATGCATTTCTTACATGTATACATTGCAAGCATCGTCATCCTTGCATCATGGTGTAAACATTGCATCATGGTAATTGCATTGTGTCATACACACCATTTTGGTCGTGCATGAAATCCTCCATCCTCGTGTTGCACCATCATTGCAATCATACATCTCAACAATGCATCACGTTCATGGTTATATATCGAGCATTGCATTCTGAGTTAGAGCATTTTTCCTTGATTGCATCAGTATAAATAGGCATGTTTTGCAATCAACATCATCCAAATCATTCAGGTAACAAACTCTGAGCAGGAATATTTTAAACATCACTTATCAATCTCTCGTACTATCTTCACTTGCTATCCATAAGTTTTGTGATGAATGTCGCCGACATTTATCATCGTCATGTGGTGATCTTAGCTCTATGAGAACTTGATCACCTTTCCCTCTCTTATCTTGTCATACTCATCCATGTACAATCTGTCTATGCTCTAGTCATACTCATCTCGTCATACTCCAATGACTTTTACCATCAACATCAATCTCTTCCGGTGTGATTGTTTTCTGCTACTTTTGATGGGTGATTTGCTTCTCTTCCATTAAGAGTCTTCCGTCCTGAATCTCGAGACGAGATTCTTTTTAGGAGGGAAGGCTGTGACAGTTCAAGTACCTGTAAACCAGGCACATAATTTGTTAGTGTGAAGTATGTATTTGTTAGTGTAAAGTTTGTGTGTTTATGTGAAGCTTTTGAAAATTTAAGTGCAAGTAAAAAGGGTATTTTTGTAATTATGGAAAAAACTAGGGTTGTTTTTGCAAAATGTAATTAGATAGGAGGTAACTTCAAAATAAGTGAAGCGTGGTTTTGCAAATACGTTTTTCTTACTTTATCCCCTGTAAAAATTATGTATTTATCTGAAAGTTGCATTTGAAATGTATGTGTTGAAGTGTGTAAAAAATTTTGGGTAAAGTTGTGGAAATAAGGGTATTTATGTAATTTTATAAAAGTACAAGTCCTTTTATGCAAGTAATTGATTTACAAAAGTAACTTTCAAATTTACTTAGGACTAAAGTGCAAAAGGTGCAAGTCATTATGACATGTCTATCCAATCATTATGACGTGTCTATCCCGTCATCATGACGTGTCATAAATGCTTGCATTTAGGTCCTAAATTTTATAAAGTTACACTCTTTAGGACAAAAGTAATTCAAATCCGACCTTTGTTCAAAATTTCACGTGTAAAGATATAAGTTTTGAGTTTTTGAACTTGAGCCCTAAAGCATTGTTGTAGAGTTTGAAAAACTCACCAACTTTCGTTTTGGGCATTTCTTCACTAGGGTTTTAGATTAATGAGAAATTTATGCTTTACAGAAAGGTCCCTGCAGGTTTCTGAATTTTTGCATAAGTCCTTGGGAAGTCTCTTTTCCCTTTCTCCTCTATTTCTTTTCTCCCTGGCGTCTCCTTCTTTTCTTCTTCCACCGCCAGCACAGCCCCATCCTTATCCACCCCCCTCTCTTTCCTCCTCCACCTGGCTCGGCACAGGGGCGCACAGGAGGTCGGAGGCGCTGCGCGGGCGCGCGGCTCGCGGGCGCAGGCGCGGAGCGGGCCCGGGCGTGCGCGAGGGCCGGGTGAGCGTGGGCGAGCGCACGCGGAAGCCGGCGGCGCAGGCGGAGCCGCGGTGCGGCTGCGGCTTGGGAGCGTGGGCCGCGGGAGGCGCGGCGCAGGCGGGTGCGGGAGCGGGCGGTGTTGACGGCGCTGGCTGCAGCTCGGCGCGGTGCGGCAGCGCGGCGCAAGGCCGGAGGCAGCGTGCGGGCGCGCAGGCGACGCAAGCAGCAGGGCGCGCGGGCGGCTGTGACTCGGGCCGCAGGAGCTGGAGCGCGTAGGCGTGCGCGTGCAGGAGGAGTTGCGGTGGCCGGCTTCTGCGCGAGATGCGGGAACGCAGTGGCAGTCAGTAGACCTACACCACGGTGATCTCTAGGTGGTGCAGAAGTGGCCGTATCGAGGACGCAGCTAAGGTGTTCAACGACATGCTAGCCGCAGGAGAAGTGAAGCCAACTGCGGTGATGTACAACGCATTGTTCGGAGGCCGTCGAAGAGAAGGCAACGGAAGGCGCGACCCTAATGCAGGCAGACCGTGACCCTCGCGGAGGCGGAGGAGCGGTTATGGCGCGGCAAGTCGGAAGGAGAAGCTGCGAAGCGAAGGCGGCGGTCGGGTGTGACGAGCTCGGAGGAGATGCGGTGCAGCCAGGCATGACGAGCTCCCTCCACCCATGCGGAGGTTGGGGCAGGAGTAACGCGGTGCGAGTTCGACGCTCAGCACAAGACCAGCGGCGGTGGTAGGCCGGCCCTGATGGCGTCACAGCAGGTAGCAGGTGGAAAGGACGACGGAGTTGCAGAACCCGGATTCCGAGCGGAATTGAACCGGTGCGTTCGCGAGTGCGAGCGGAAGTGTTTTGTTGGTGGCCGGCTCGGCTCGATTCCACAGGCGTGTGCGCGTGCAAGGCAACAGGCCACGCGCGAGCAAGTTGAGAGCCAGTGGTGTGAGAGCAGAACAGGAACAGCGCAGGAGGCTACGCGGGTGTGCCAACCGTGTTTCTACAGCACACGCGCGTGAGCAGAGGAGACTCAGTTCATGAGCAGGAGGACCCTGAGGTTCGCGGAGGAGTTAGTATAGCGAACCAATTCGAATCTATCATCTCGTCCCAGGGGTCCACGACATCCAGCAGCTCCTATCTCTCGTCGATCGTCCGAGCGAGACCACAACACCTCAAAGAAACTCCTAAACCCCCATCGAGCCTTTTCGATCCCTGTGTGCCAGAATATCATCGCCGTGGCAACGTCGGCTATCGCAGCCACAGGTCACCGTGAGAAATACCTCTCCGACCATCCTCCACCCACTACAATCCCCTGGCAAGCTTCTTCATCACCCACGGAACCTTGCCATCGTCGAACAGTTTTCACCGCCGATCCTACTCGCCACGGGAATTCACTTCCCACCCATTTTTCTCCACAACCAAGGCTACCCCAAGGTTTGCCCTGATTCACTGAATCTTTCTAATGACGGCGATCCCTTTGCCGGAACATCGTCGTTATCTTCCTATTCTCTGTTTTCCCCCATCAGGGACTTAATTGCTTCGATTTAGAAAGTTCTAGGGTGTTCTTTGTAAAATTTCCAAAGCCTTCTTTATTTCAAATCAGTGAACTTCTACATTTCATAGGAATTCGTAAGAAGTTCATAAAAATACAAAATCAGTTTTGTTTGAAACCCTAGGTCAAAATCTACAAGTTTTATGTTGTGATCTTGAGTGAAAATCTTTGATTTGTGGTCTAGGTTAAATATTAGGGAATGGATGCTTTATTTGTACCTTGTGTTATATGCATGTGTTATAGCTGAAGAGTAATCATAGGATGTATGTCTTAAGTAGAGATGTGTGACAGTTAGTTAATCCTATCACCCGAGTGCTCATATCCCTGCCATCAAGACTTTATCCTTGTCTTGATTGCTGTTTCCTTAAGGTCCTTTTCGTATAAGGATCCTTGTTAGTTCATGTATGTTTGCTGCTTAGCTAATACATCTTTGCAGCTATGCTTCAGCGTCGGCTGTCAGTTCAGTCGCTAAGCATCCATTTCCTTTGGGTCTAGGATGTTTCTGTGTAACAGCTGTCAGCCGATGCATCTCTTTGATATGCTTCTACCATCGGCTAGTTAACTGATACAGTTGTTACCTTTCTAATATCGGCTACTGCCGATACAATTCTTTTGTTCTGTCCTGCATCGGCTGCACAGAGTCGATGTATCAAAGGTGTACACACGATCTTAATATTCTTGTTATCGGCCGATCCAAGCCGATTCTAGTTGTTTTCCATATCGGTTATGGCTGATCAATCCTTAGTTTTCCCATCCGTATCCACACTTCTATCAGCCGATTTATCGACTGAGAGATCGGCTATATATCTATCGGTCACATACCCTCAACCACACTCTAATCGGCTGTACGTCACTCAATTGTTGTGCTGATGTAATCAAACCGATACAACCACACCTAGTTACCTAGGATAACACTTAACCACATCTCAGTTAAGACAGCTGCTTTAGAAATCATCCCTCTACTGAAATAATCGATGCTTTCATCGATCACTTAGGAAACCGATGTACCTATCAATCGGCTACACAGGCCAAAGTACACAACCCTAGATCAGTAAAGATAGCACAGTAGACACGTCTCTGTTAGGCACGACCAAAGCACATCACTCGGCTAAACCTGATGCATCCTCATTGGTTAAGGCCAAGACCAATGTACCAACCAATTAGATAGACCAAAGACATGCTGATAATCCAATCATCAAGATCCTTCCTCTTTCTGTACTTGAAGTACTATACCTTCAATGTTCCTCTCCATATCAGCCGATTTAACCTCAGGTGAACCAAATCGGCTAATCCTTTCTACTCATATACAGAGATTACTCCTGCCGATTTCTGTTCCATACAGAAATCAGCGGATTTCCTAATGCTGTGTAGATAGCTCCCTCCTTTGCCAATTCTATCGGCTAAACCCCTGTTGTTCCAATCAGCTCTGTTGTAATCTTCAACAAGTAGCCAATTCTAATTAGTTGTCCCTCTAAAGCTCTGTCTAGGTTTAGTTTCAGATCTTTTTGGATGTTATATGAGTAATATGTTAAATGAGTGTTGGATTGCAACTTTATTGTGAAGTAAGGTAGTTTTATGTGCACACTTTGAATGTAATGTTGCATTGCATGTAGATACGACTACTTCCGCAACGGTACCTACGAGATGTCCCAGGAGTCTGCAGAGGATATTCCTGAAGACCAAGTGAATGTCACCAAGGGATTATCGGAAGCCCCGAACCAAAGTTCGGAAGATAATAATGCTAACATCCCTGACTTCAGCCCCACCAGTAAAGGCAAGCCCCGATGCATATCCCAATAATTCAATGTATTACAATGTCATTATTATATTATATTATATATCTTGCATTACGTCTAGGAGTTGTAATGAAACCCTAGATGCATGAATCTTAGGAACCAATGTATTGTATCCGAGTCCGTATCGCATTAGACGCTCTGCTAAATAGGGCTGGTAAAAGTCGAGTGATTTCCTATCACTCGCGCGATATAGGAGTTGCTTGTTTATAATTCTGCAACCACTATAAGGAGATGGACAGGGTCATGTGTTGTATCATGACCTGAAGGTTTACCCTGTCTGTTTTGTTAAAAGTGGTTAAGGTCAAAATGTGTGGTAGTGGTGGCTAAGCGTTTGAAAGTACTAGCCACAAGCCGCGAAATATGGTAAGCGGTAAGCCTAGTAACCAATCGGTCCGGCAAGTGGACATACCTCCCACCACTCGATCTTTATTTTATGTTCACACGCACCGACCTGTGGGAGTACATTCTGCGTGGCAGACAGGAATACGGGTTTTGTAGTCGCGCTACAGACGTATGTCCTGCACAATTGGTGTGCATACGGTCTTGCAAGTCGCTTGTGGTGGCCTGTCCACGACCCGAAATGAAAGGCAAACGGTTGCTTTGGAACGATCTTTGGATATTCCAAGCGTGTGTGTTAGGTTTACCTTGCAAGGTTGAATTCGATTTAGAATCGTCCACTTCTCACGAAGATTGAGACTGCTTATCCCTTTTACCACATAGAGTAAGAAGTGTAACTAATGATGGAACAATCTTGATGGATGATAATCTCTACCTTGCTTGCTTAGTGTAGGTGCTAACCTAGAATGGATAATCAACTAGAATGTGAAAGCTAAAATTTGAAAGTAGTTCATACTCTTTGTTGCTTTTTAGCTAAAAATAAACCTAGAACCCTTGAAATGCCTTCATGAGTCTAGTTACAGGCTAAAGTATACCCAAACCCGGGTAAGCCTTGCTGAGTATTAGTATACTCAGCCTTGCTAGTTATATGTTTTTCAGGAAACATCTTTGAAGACCGTACTCTTCCCCTGCATTGGCCCTGTGCTCTTCCAGATGATTGGTCCATGGAATGGGATCCGTCCCCGGCCAACACTGATGATACCGAGTGATGTCGTGCCTGGGCTTAGCATGACATCCGTCTTGACGGCGTGTTGTGAATCGTCGCATATGTTTTCCGCTGCTAAAAAACCATAACTTTAACAGTTTGTAATGTTTTCTCTAAATTTGAAACTTTGCACTATTGTTGGAAACTCTTGTAATGTAATTCCCTGTGATGTAAAATATGATGGTGACTGTATCTCTGGACTCACCATCGTGTGAGGTAACCTTATTGATCCTGTATTCGGTGGTTTATCGGGACGTTACCCGACAGGCCAAGGGATTATACCATTTGAAGCACGTTGGAGCCCTCAGGAATGGACTCACGTACTTGAGCCGGTATAATTCAGGTTGGTTCTGCCACATAAATAAATGTTTATAACTGGCAGCGGACTTCAACTTCATAGGCAGATGACTGGGAGACATACGCCTAGTACTCTTCAAAATCTTCAGGGAACTCCGGACAATTATCTTGTTCTGAGCAGCATTATTTTTAATAAAGCAAGCGTGAGTACTCTTATGGTTGGTACTCAGCAAATGGAGTAAATTATATGACATGCAAGGCTGTAATCAAGGAAAAGCTGACAGGGTTTTACTGCAAGAATTAGTTGATCAAGTTTTATGAAGCAAGCATAACTAAATGTAAGTATATACCAACCCTTAAATAAATAAAAGAGATAAGATAACAACAATATAAATAAAGAACATCAATTTAGATCATCTTTAAGTTTAATTATCATGTGAGGGTGCAAGCTGCTCTTAACCGTGAGCACGGTTGATATATTAGTTTTCACTCTGCAGAGGTTGTACATTTTACCCACAATTCGTGTTTCCCTTAATGTCCGGGTTTGCAAGGCCCTTAAACACTTCCGAGGTGAGTGGCAGGGATTCACTATGAGGTCTTTACAAAGATTCCCTAACTTAAGACAATCTGCTAAGGTTTCAAGTCAAAGCGGTCATAACCCTCCCTAATGAAGAAGTGCCTTAGCCAAGGACCACATATCATGAAGACTCAAGAGGACCGAGCTATACCCCGATGATGCAACCCCTCTTGCGTTTTCGGTAAGATTATCATAAGCTAAAGTTTCTGATTAATTAGCCAAGACCAGATCCATATAGTATTGTGGTTGTACTGTTTTCCTGGATGGTTCTCCATGTTCCAATTAATGCAATGATCTTAATTATCTGTGGCAGAACCAACCTGAATTATACCGGCTCAACTACGCGAGTCCACTCCAGAGGGCTCCAACGTGCTTCAAACGGTATAATCCCTTGGCCTGTCGGGTAACGTCCCGATAAACCACCGAACACATGATCAAATAAGGTTACCTCACACGAAGGTGAGTCCAGAGATACAGTCACCATCATATTTTACATCACAAGGAATTACATTACAAGAGTTTCTTAAAGCAGTACGAAGATTCAAGTTTATAGAAAAACATTACAAACTATTAAAGTTATGGTTTTTAGCAGCGGAAACACATACGCGACGATTCACAACACGTCATCAAGACGGATGTCATGCTAAGCCCTGGCACGACATCACTCGGTATCATCAGTGTTGGCCGGGGACGGATCCCATTCCATGGACCAATCATCTGGAAGAGCACAGGGCCAATGCAGGGGAAGAGTACGGTCTTCAAAGATGTTTCCTGAAAAACATATAACTAGCAAGGCTGAGTATACTAATACTCAGCAAGGCTTACCCGGGTTTGGGTATACTTTAGCCCGTAACTAGACTCATGAAGGCATTTCAAGGGTTCTGGGTTTATTTTCAGCTGAAAAGCAACAAAGAGTATAAACTACTTTCAAATTTTAGCTTTCACATTCTAGTTGATTATCCATTCTAGGTTAGCACCTACACTAAGCAAGCAAGGTAGAGATTATCATCCATTGAGATTGTTCCATCACTAGTTACACTTCTTACTCGATGTGGCAGAAGGGATAAGCAGTCTCATTCATCGTGAGAGGCGGACGATTCCTGAATCGAAATTCAACCTTGCAAGGTAAACCTAACACACACGCCTGGAACATCCAAAGATCGTTCCGAAGCAACCGTTTGCCTTTCATTCCGGGTCGTGGACAAGGCCACCACAAGCGACTGCAGGACCATACGCACACCCAATGTGTGCAGGACGTACGTCTATAGCGCGACTACAAAACCCATACTCCTGGTTGCCCTTGCAACACGTATTACCACATGTCGAACCAAGTAACCAAAAGAACCAAATACATGTGGTGGTTAGTATGTCCACTTGCCGGGCCGATTGGTTACTAGGCTTACCGCTTACCATATTTCGTGGTATGTGGTTAGTACTTTCAAATGCTTAGCCACCACTACCACATGGTTCGGCCTTAACCACTTTTAACAAAACAGACAGGGTAAACCTTCAGGTCATGATACAACACACGACCCTGTCCATCATCCTTATAGTGGTTGCAGAACTGTAAACAAGCAACTCCTATATCGCGCGAGTGACAAGAAATCACACGACTTTTACTGGTCCTATTTAGCAGAGTATCTAGCCGATATGGACTCAGGTTCAAAACATTGGTTCCTAGTATCAATGCATCTAGGGTTCCATTTCAACTCCTAGACTTAATGCAGGATATAATATATAAGTATAAGATTGCATAATGTAGTAATTTAATTACTGGGTTATGCACCGGGGCTTGCCTTTACTGGTGGGGCTGAAGTCAGGGATGTTAGTATTGTTGTCTTCCGAACTTTGGTTCGGGGCTTCAGACAATCCCTTGGTGACGTTCATTTGGTCTTCAGGAAAAGTCCTCCGCAGACTCCTGAGAGATCTTGTAGGTACCGTTTGCTGAAGTAGTCGTGTCTACATGCAATGCAACATTACATTCAAGGTGTGCACATAAAACTATCTTACTTCACAATAAAGTTGCAATCTAACACTCATTTAACATACTACTCACATAATTATCAAAAAGATCTAAACTAAACTTAGATAGAGCTTTAGGAGGACAACTAATTAGAATCGGCTACTTGTTGAGGGTTACAACAGAGCCGATTGGAAACAACAGAGGTTTAGTCGATTGAAAGGTGCATCGGTTCCCTAATTGATTGATGAAAGCATCAATTACATTAGCAGAGGGGTGATTCCTAAAGCAACTGTGTCTTAACTGAGATGTGCCTAAGTGTTATCCTAGATAACTAGATGTAGTTGTATTGGCTCGATTACGTCAGCACAACAATTGAGTGACGTATGGCCGATTGGAGTGTGGTTAAGGATATGTGACCGATAGATATATAGCCAATCTCTCAGCTGATAAATCGGCTGATAGAAGTGTGTGGATAAGGATAGGAAAACTAAAGATTGATCGTCCATATTTGACCGATACGGAAAACAACTAGAATCGGCTTGGTTCGGCCGATAGCAAGAACTCTAAGATCGTGTGTGCATCTCCGATGCATTGACTATGTGCAGCCGATGTAGAACAGAACAAAAGAATTGTATCGGCAGTAGCCGATATTAGAAAGGTAACAACTGTATCGGCTAATCAGCCGATGGTAGAAGCATATCAAAAGAAATGCATCGGCTGACAGCTGTTACACAAAAGCATCATTGACTCAAATGAAACGGATGTTTAGCGGCTGAGCTAAAAGCCGATGCTGAAACATAGCTACAGAGATGTACAGCTGATATACATGAACTAATAAGGAGCCTTATACGAAAAGGACCTTAAGGAAACGGCAATCAAAACAAGGACAAAGTCTTGATGGCAGGGATATGAGTACTCGTGTGATAGGATTAACTAAATATCACACATATCTATTTAAGACACACATCCTATGATTCCTTTTCAGCTATAACACATGCATATAACTCAAGGGACAAATAAAGCATTCATTTCCTACTATTTAACCTAGACTATAAATCAAAGGCTTTCCACTCAAAATAACAACATAAACTTATAGAATTTGACCTAAGGATTCAAACAAAACTGATTTTGTATTTTTATGAATTTCTTACGAATTTCTATGAAATGTAGAAGGCTCTGGAAATTTTACAGAGAATACCCTAAAACTTTCTAAATCAAAGCAATTAAGTGAAGATAACGACGATATCCCGGCAAAGGAGTCGCCGGCATTAGAAAGATTTAGTGAATCAGGGCAAACCTGAAGCATCCCCCGATCAGGGAAGACTTAAAAGTGTTAATTTATCAGTCCCAGGAGGCTGATAACACTTTTATTACAACAGATGGTACATCACCGTACAACTCTTCGCGGTAATGGGCAGTGAAGCGCCACTATCGCGAGGATTACAACTAAAACCCACACCACTACACTAGTTACGAAAAGAGGATCATCAGAGTCTTGCGCCATGCGGAATCCAACGGTGGCCTCAACCACAGGCAAGACTGGGTGCAGGACGAAACCCTACTCGTTGTCTTCGGGGACGTAGTCTGGGTCTTCCACTGTAAAAGTAAGAATGGGGTGAGTACAAACGTACTCAGCAAGTCCACTCGCACCCACGGAGGGGGGTATAACAGTAATCATATGCACAGGACGATACAAGGGTAGGTTATGGTTCGTTTGCGAAAAACTCAATTGTATGCAAGGGTTCGTTTAAAATCCATTTCCAAAACGAGTTTTCTGGCACCAAGAATACACGATGTTGATCCACACAGGATCCAAGTTTTAAACTGCTACCGGACTCCCCGTCCGCCGTAGCACACGGCATAACTGCCAGACACTTTCCAAACAACTCACGCCAGCCCAACCATTCCCAAAGAGAAAACACTAGTTATGTGACCACACCATAACTTGCCCAATACCGTGGGCACGGCTATTCGAATAGATTTTCAACTCTGCAGAGGTGTGCAACTTTACCCACAGGTGGGGTACCACAGCACGAACACCTTAGTGCCGGTGCGGATCCCAACAAAGCCATTACCCACCTTAGCTAGACCTGACTTGCCACCACGGGCTCCATCAAGGGGTCATTCGACCTATCTCCAAGGTTTAACCGGGGCATAAGTCACACAGAGCTTATCCCTTCTCCTTGATCACCCGTTGCTCTCAGCTCTCCTGATGGCTATCAGGCTAACTAGTGGGGTTTATGCTAAGCCGTTGCCCATACAACGGTCAAGTGGTTCGCACTACAAGAAGCTAGGTGAGATGTCACATCAACTCGGTCCTTAGGGGTGACAAGATGGATATCTCCCCTCCACGCTCAACCACACAGGTACGAGCACACCAACGGCAATTCACACAGAAATGCCATCCATCCCGTCCGACTCGTTTCTCAAATCCACATTTCACCCTTTCCCACACACACGCATTTTCTTTATAAAATCAGGGGGGTCAAGGTATGGTTGTCACAACAAGGGTGGCTATCCTACCATGGTTACGGCACGCAAAACCATGCAATTTTATAAAACAGGCCATCGGGTTGTGTTTATAAAAACTAGGACAAAAACATGCATCAAAGGGCGGAATTGAACTTGCCATCGTCAAACCCTTGCGGGAAGTCCTGATCGAAGCACTGTCCTTCGGGTTCGGGGTTGCAGTACTGGTCCTCAGTTGCTTGGTCGCGGTCGGGAACCTCGTCGTTCACTCCGTGTCCTACGACGCAAACAAACAGACACACAATCAAGCGAAAGAACTAAAAGCTTTTATCGTTGGGCTTGAATCGGGAATAATTTAGTTACGGAGTTAGGGATGATATCTTTGGGTGGTTTCTTAATGGCATGACTAAAACTATACTAGAAAGGGTGTAGTAAAGTTTCGGGTCGATCGGGGGTTGTTTCGCACATAAAATGACGAGCTAAAGGTGGTTTCAGGGCTTAAACGGGGGTCCAGGGACTTGTTCGTAATTTTCTAAAGGGGGTAAGGGTTTATTTGCGAACCCTAGAATTAATCAGGGCATGCTAAAGGGTGTCGGGCATGGTTGGGTTTTTATGTAACGGAGGGATTCAATTTGAATTAATAGAGTGGGCAGGGTTTCTTTCGCGAAAGGGAGCTATTAGAGAGGGGGGGTCCTTATTTAGAAAAGAGAGTAAGGGCGGGGGGTTAAGTGCAAAACCACCCCTTCTTCTTCCTCCTGCCGCAGGAAACAGAGGAGGGGGGGCAAGGGGCTCGGCGCCGGCCTAATCCCGGCGGCCGAGGCCCGGGGCGGCTCGGGCGCGTGGGGGAAAAGGGAGAGGGGGCTAAGGGGACCTGATTCCCCTGCTCACCTTGAGCCGGGGCGAGGTGTGGGAGTGGGGCGGCGGAGGTCAGTGGTGGTGGCCGCAAGAGCTCGGCGGGCGGCGCGTGGGCTCGGGGAGGCGAGGGGCCGGGTGGTTGAGCGAGTCGTGGGATGGGTGAGCCGCGCGGGGAGCCGATTTATAGAGGACGGGGCGACGAGGCGGAGCAGAACGTGATGATGGTGGCCGGCGGGCGGTGCGGGCGCCATTAATGGCGCTCCGGCCGCACGCGGCCGTCGCGACGCGGCGTGGCGCGGGCCGGGGCGGGGCGGCGCTCACCGCGGCGTGCGCACGTGGATACAGTGGCGAGGGAGGACGCGGCAGCGGCGGTCGGCGCGGCGTCGTGGCGTGGCCGTGCGACGGGCGGTGCGGCGAGCGGCGCGGTGCGTGGAGCACGCGCAGGGCGCGCACGGCCGGGCGCAGAGGCGTGCGTGGGCGCGGGTGGCCGAGCCCGGGGGCATGCGTGCGCACAGGGGAGGGAAGGTGACCGTGGTTCGGGAGCCGGGGTCGGGCGGCGTTCAGGAGCAGAGAGAAAAGAGGAGGAAGGCAGGAAGGGAGGAGGGAGAAAAGAAAAGGGAGGGAAGGAAGAAGAGGGAAAAGAGAGAAAAGGGAGAAAAGGAAAAAGGAGAAAGAAAAGAGAAAAAGAATTAGGGAGAGAGGGAGAAAAGAAAGAGAGGGGAGGGGAGAAGTGCCGGCGCCGGTCGCGGCGGTGACCGCGGCCGGTCGGCCACGCGCGCGCAGGATTCGCGCGCCGCGCGAGAAAGGACTTGCGCCGGCGCTAATTGCGGGAAGCGGTCGCGCGGTCATCGTGACGCGATGGCGAGGGTCGAGGCGGTGCGCGTGGGAAAACCGGGCGCTGTGTGGCACAGGGCGGGGAATGTGACAGCGTGCGTGTGGCGGTGAAGCGGGGGAGTCAGGGTTTTACGTCGGATAAAGTTTTCAGTCAGGGCACCTTAACGCGTTATTTAAATTCGAAATTTTCGGGACGTCACAAACCTACCCCACTTAAATGAATCTCGTCCTCGAGATTCGGCTGATTCTTGAATAGATGGGGAAACTCCTTCTTTAGCGCTTCCTCGCGTTCCCAGGTTGCTTCTTCTATTCCGTGTCTGCTCCATTGAACCCTGCATATCCGCACCTCAGAGTTTCTTGTCCTCCTAGTGACAGTGTCCAGAATTTTGACCGGTACTTCCTGGTATCGCAGATCCGGTTGCAGGTCTATTGTTTCTACCGGCACGTGTTCTCCTTCGGGTACTCTCAAACATCTCCTTAATTGCGAGACGTGAAACACTGGATGTATATCTGACATTTCTTCCGGTAACTCCAGTCGGTATGCCACTGCTCCTACTTTCTTTAGAACCCGATACGGCCCAATGTATCGAGGGGCTAAATTTCCTTGTACCTGAAATCTTCGTGTCCCTCGAATGGGTGAGACTTTGAGATAGACAAAATCCCCCGGATTGAAACTTATTTCCCGCCTCTTCTTGTCTGCATAGCTCTTTTGTCGGGACTGAGCCGCTTTCAATTTCTCGCGGATTTCCGCTACTTTTTCCTCTGCTTCTTTTATGAGTGCCGGTCCTACTAGGGCACGTTCCCCAACTTCCGACCACATCAATGGAGTTTTGCACTTTCTTCCATAGAGGGCTTCGAATGGCGACATGCCCAAGCTGGCTTGGTAACTGTTATTGTACGAGAATTCTGCATAGGGCAGACTCTGTTCCCAATCATTTCCATAGGTCAGGACACATGCTCTCAGCATATCTTCCATGATCTGATTCACCCTTTCGGTTTGACCATCCGTCTGTGGGTGGTATGCGGAGCTAAAATCTAACTTCGTGCCCATGGTTTTGTGCAGGCTTTTCCAAAACCTGGATGTAAATTGGGTCCCTCTATCCGAGACAATTCTGCTAGGCACTCCATGTAACTTTACTATGTTTTCCACGTAAAGTTTTGCCAGCTTTTCTCCACCATAAGTGGTCCTTACCGGTATGAAATGTGCCGATTTAGTGAGTCGATCCACAACTACCCATATGGAATCGTGTCCCTTCTGTGTTCGGGGCAGTCCCACTACAAAGTCCATCCCTATCTCATCCCACTTCCACACTGGAATAGGCAAGGGTTGCAATAATCCTGCCGGCTTTTGATGCTCGGCCTTTATCCTTTGACAAATGTCACAATGAGTCACGAATCTTGCAATATCCGCCTTCATTCCGTTCCACCAATATTTTTGCTTTATGTCCATATACATTTTGGTGGATCCTGGGTGGATGGAGTAGGCCGAGTTGTGGGCTTCGTCCATGATCAATTTCCGGAAATCTCCATTCTGGGGTACGCAAATCCTATTCTCGTACCATAACGTTCCTTTATCATCTACCCTGAAGCCTGGCGCTTTGTTTTCTCCAGTTTGCTTGCGGATCTTTACTAACTCCTGATCCGAGCTTTGAGCCTCTCTAATTCTATCCTCTAGTGTCGATTGAACGCTTAGCACTTGGCTGGAACCTCGAGGAACAATGTGCACGTTTAATCGTGCCATTTCCTCGCGCAGATTGTCATCCTTGGGTCCATAGGATTTCCGACTTAAGGCGTCGGCTACCACATTTGCTTTTCCAGGGTGATAATGAATTTCCAAATTATAGTCCTTGACCAACTCCAACCATCTTCTTTGTCTTAGGTTCAAATCCAGCTGGGTAAAGATATACTTCAGACTCTTATGGTCGGTGTAAATCTCACACTTATTTCCAATCAGGTAGTGCCTCCAAATCTTAAGGGCATGCACTACGGCTGCCAATTCCAAATCATGGGTCGGGTAATTCTGCTCATGAGTCCTGAGTTGGCGGGAAGCATATGCAACGACTTTCCCGTCTTGCATCAGTACACACCCTAATCCTTGTCGGGATGCGTCACAGTAAATGACAAAGTCCCGATGAATGTCCGGTAGGGTCAGCACTGGGGCGGTTGTCAACCTTTGCTTCAATTCTTGGAAACTTCTTTCACAAGATTCCGTCCAGGCGAACTTCTTCTCCTTCTTAAGAAGTTCCGTCATGGGTCGGGCTATCTTGGAGAATCCCTCAATAAATCTCCGATAGTACCCAGCTAATCCCAGAAAGCTTCTGATTTCACTAACGTTAGTCGGTCGCTGCCAGTTGGAGACTGCTTCGACCTTTTCTGGGTCCACTGCCACACCTTCCGCGGTTAAAATGTGACCAAGGAAAGCTACTCTCTCCAGCCAAAATTCACACTTACTGAACTTGGCATATAACCTATGTGCCCTCAGCTTTTCCAATACTACCCGCAGATGTTGCTCATGTTCCTGAGTACTCTTGGAGTAGATAAGTATGTCGTCGATAAAGACTACGACAAACTTATCCAGCTCATCCATAAATACTTTGTTCATGAGGTTCATAAAATAGGCAGGGGCATTGGTTAGTCCGAAGGACATTACGGTGAACTCAAACTGCCCGTAGCGTGTGACAAAAGCTGTTTTAGGGATGTCACTTTCTCTAATCTTGAGTTGGAAGTACCCTGACCTTAGATCGATCTTGGAAAAGTACTTGGCTCCCTTAAGCTGATCGAACAGGTCATCAATCCTGGGGAGGGGTACTTATTCTTAATGGTAACTTCATTCAGTGCCCGGTAATCTACACACAACCTCATACTCCCATCTTTCTTCTTGACAAACAGCACTGGGGCTCCCCATGGCGACGAGCTTGGTCTAATAAAGCAAATTCGTTGCAGTTCTTCTAGTTGCTTCTTTAATTCTGTCAACTCAGAGGCCGCCATCCTATAGGGTCTCTTGGCTATAGGGGATGTTCCGGGGATAAGGTCTATGACGAACTCTATATCCCTATCTGGCGGCATACCGGGAAGCTCTTCGGGGAACACATCTGGGTATTCGTTTACTACCGGGACTCCTTCTAAGGGCTTGGCTTCCATGCTAAACATCATTGGGTCAAACTTACTATCCCGGGTATGGCAGATCACTTGTATTCCTTCGGGGTTTGTTAGGTGTACCACTTTGTCAGTGCAGCCTATGAGACCATTGTGTCGGCTTAACCAGTCCATCCCAAGGATCACGTCTATTCCCCCGGACTTAAGTACTACCAAATCTGCTAGAAATTCTACCCCACTTAAATTGATCCTTACCCATGGACATCCTAATTGACAAATGATGTCGCCTCCAGGCGTCCGGGTTAATAGGGGTGTATTTAGTAGTACTGTGGGTATTTTGTGTTTTTCCACAAAGCTTGAGGATATGAACGAGTGCGATGCTCCAGAATCAAATAATACTATTGCCAGAGCTAAGTTGACTAGGTACTCACCGAGCACTACGCCCTGAGCTTCTTGAGCCTCCTGCGCATCGATGTGATTGACGCGGGCTCGTCCAAATGATTGCTGGGGCTGCTTCGTCTGCTGGCTGTTGTCGTTGTTGCGGATAGGCACTCGGTTGGCACCGGTCAGGGCTGGTCTGGGTCCATTCACTGTGTTGGAGAAGGTTGACGTAGCTGGCTTGTTCTTGGCATAAGGGCAATTGGCAATGTAATGCCCTGTTTCACGGCAGTTGAAACATGCCCTAACATTGTTGTTGTCGGGGGCGATCTGACTTGCATTGCTCTGCGGGGCCCTCGTGGTATTCTGACTCCTAGGCGGGGCCTGTGATCCTGTCACTTGGGACTGAGTCCTATACTGCATTGGGGCCTGAGATCTTGGTGCAGTGTAGTTGGTGTTCCTCAGCTTTTGGTAGCGGTCCTGTTGGCGGGCCTTGCTTTCCAGGAATTTGCGTTTATTATCCTTTCTCTCTTCAGCTTTGGCCCTTTCTGTGAGGATAGCCTTGTTCATCAGGGTGTTGAAGTCCGGATAGATCTGGGGAGTAAGCAAGGTCCGGAGTTCGGGGCTTAACCCCTTCTTGAACATGTCTTGCTTCTTATCGTCGTCGTTCACTTCTTCCGGCGCGTACCGGGCCAATTCTATGAACCGGTGGGTGTATTCTTCCACCGACATGCTTCCTTGTTGTAGTGCGCGGAATTCATCCGCCTTGCACTTCATAGTGGCCGAAGGGATGTGGTAGCGGCGGAACTCCCTTACAAATTCTCCCCAGGTGATGGTAGAGGCATCTTCGGCTGCGGCACAATAGTTTTCCCACCAGGATAATGCTGTTCCGGTGAGCTGGTGGGCTGCCAGAAGGACTTTATCCCGGTCCTGGTATTCGAATGGTTCGAGCTTCCTCTGAATTACTCGCAACCAGTCGTCAGCATCCAACGGGTTGCAGGATCCGGCGAAGGTAGGTGGCTTGGTCCTTAGAAAGGCCGTCAGCTTGTCGTTCATATTCTGCCCTCGTGGCTGCCGGTTAATGAGGGCATTCGCCAGAGTCTCCAGTATGAGGGTCTGGTTATGGATGATCTGCGCCAGGTCTCCGAGGGGTGGGGGTGGTGGTAGTTGTTCTCCTTCTTGACTTCCCCCTCGGTTCTGGCTTACTTCTTGTTCTCCTTGGGGAAGATCTTGTTCAACGGGATGTGCTCCGACACTAGCGGCTACGGGGTTCCAGCCACGGGAGGCCCTCGCGACGTTCCGGGGGGTCACCTGTTGATTGGGTAAACTAGGGTTATGATTATGTGGTGTTTAAGTTGTTTAATTCGTATATATATAAGGCAGAATCTACCTCCTGCCGGTACTCATATAAATAATCAGCACACAACAAACCAGCAAACAACATCACAAACAACAAGCACGAACCATTTTATTACTGCAAGGGGGTTACAACTTAGGGTAAGGCTAGGTATCGTACTACTCGTCTGGGATCAGGTACCACAACAAAAGTGGCTGGGGACACATTACTAGGGTGGCGCCGGTCATTTTACTCGCGGGGCAGGCCTTCTTCTGGGGCGGAGAGCACGAGTGATCCTTGCTCGCCGTCCTCTGGGTTTCCACCGGTCAGGGGTTGCGCTTGAGCATTCCTTTCGGCGGCAGCAGAGCTTTCAGGGTTTCCGGGTGGGGCTTGTGTGTTTCCAAAAAGGGGTCCCCATCCTATGATGGGCGTCCCGAGTAAAACATGATCCTCCCCAATTGCCGGGACTGGTATCCCACTCCGGGTCCAATCTTGCATGCACCGGTCTCGGGCTTGCCTGAGGCTTTCTTGGGCGACTGCTTCGTTACTGACCGCGGCTGCGGCTCTTGCCTCGGCGTGGGCGGCTCGGATCTGCTGTAATCTCACTGCGAGCTCCGCTTGCTCGGCTCGATGGGTCTGCCCCCTCAGAAGGTTGGCTTGCTCATCAAAAAGTTGATCCAGGGCGGCTAGGTAAGTAGCTACTTGGTACAGGGGGCCTTCTTCGTGGCGACGTCGTTCCAAGTTTCTCATGCGTGCTTCCCAGACTGGGGTTCTGATGGCTGGCGGGAAGAACTTCGCTGGTGTGGGGGCGAGGTGTTCTTCAAAAATCCAGCACAAATAATGGAGTGCTTTTCTGATGGCCAAAGGATAGGTGTCCTGGTGTCTAAACCCTGTGGCGGTCGCTCGCCAAGGCTGGATGTCGGGGTAGCGGTTGCTCCTGGCGATGACCAGGATCACCCTGCAGCGGAGGGTACCATGGTGCTCGTACTCTCGGCTGTAGTACCTTGGGCGTTCCGTAACGCCAAGGTCTTCCAGGGTGTTGATTAAGAGGCTGGGGAATCCAGGTGCAGCTTGGCAATCGCCCTGGGTCCATCCTTCCTCAGCCATCTGAAACAGGAACAGGGTAAACAACCTGGTACAGGTGCAAAAGGGAGTAGATGATATTTATTATTACAACAAGGGTGGTACAGTTTTCATGGATACGTGATCATTAGGGTAGGGTTTTGGCTAGGGGCGCTAATCCTATCATGGGGATTCTTCCTCGGTCCTAATAGAGCGCTTCTTTATTGGAAGGAACTGATCCATCTCGTTTTCGGTCTGAGTACCCTTATCCCAATGGGTTTCCATGGGTTCTTCTTCTTCTTCCTCTATCCATCCACCTATTCCGTTGCGGTTCTCGTATTCTTGCATCTGGGCTTGGAGGGCGGCTAAGGAATACTCGGCGTTCGCGGCTCTTGTCCGTTGTTCCTCCAGTTCTTGGGTTAACTTTTCAATCCCATGGATTAGCTGCTTCAGCTGTGCCGCCTGTTCACGGTAGAGTGCATCCAAGCCGGTGAGGTAGATGGACAGGTGGGAGACCGTTTCTTCCAGGTCTTCTTCTTCTCGTCCAAGTCCCCTCATTCGGGCAATCCAAGTGCGCCCTCTTCCCTCAGCGGGTGGGAAAAATCCCATAGGAGTCCGCTGAAGGTGGTGCCTGTAGAGTACACGCAGTCGTCGCAAGGCTTTACGAGCGGCCTTTCGATAGGTGTCGGGGAAGCGGAAACCAGTGGTGGAGATGAACCAAGGGTCCACATCAGGGTAGCGGGTGCTTTTCTCCACAAAAACCATTATGTCGCACCGAAGGGTGCCTCCGGCGATGTACTCACGGTAGGCATACTCCGGTGGTTCCATAATCCTGACGCGTTCCAGGCTGAGCAATAGCAACTTGGGGAGGCCGGGCTCTGCGTGGCAGATTCCGCTAACCCATCCATTGCCAGCCATCTGGAACAAGGCAAAAACCAGTGGTGAGTGTTTGTGCAGAAAATTTCTAAATCGGAACAAGTTCTAGGGCTTGAAAAGGGGTCTCGCTCCTAGGGTCACGTCCTACGGCCAGCCTACAGCTCTGATACCACCTGAAGCATCCCCCGATCAGGGAAGACTTAAAAGTGTTAATTTATCAGTCCCAGGAGGCTGATAACACTTTTATTACAACAGATGGTACATCACCGTACAACTCTTCGCGGTAATGGGCAGTGAAGCGCCACTATCGCGAGGATTACAACTAAAACCCACACTACTACACTAGTTACGAAAAGAGGATCATCAGAGTCTTGCGCCATGCGGAATCCAATGGTGGCCTCAACCACAGGCAAGACTGGGTGCAGGACGAAACCCTACTCGTTGTCTTCGGGGACGTAGTCTGGGTCTTCCACTGTAAAAGTAAGAATGGGGTGAGTACAAACGTACTCAGCAAGTCCACTCGCACCCACGGAGGGGGGTATAACAGTAATCATATGCACAGGACGATACAAGGGTAGGTTATGGTTCGTTTGCGAAAAACTCAATTGTATGCAAGGGTTCGTTTAAAATCCATTTCCAAAACGAGTTTTCTGGCACCAAGAATACACGATGTTGATCCACACAGGATCCAAGTTTTAAACTGCTACCGGACTCCCCGTCCGTCGTAGCACACGGCATAACTGCCGGACACTTTCCAAACAACTCACGCCAGCCCAACCATTCCCAAAGAGAAAACACTAGTTATGTGACCACACCATAACTTGCCCAATACCATGGGCACGGCTATTCGAATAGATTTTCAACTCTGCAGAGGTGTGCAACTTTACCCACAGGTGGGGTACCACAGCACGAACACCTTAGTGCCGGTGCGGATCCCAACAAAGCCATTACCCACCTTAGCTAGACCTGACTTGCCACCACGGGCTCCATCAAGGGGTCATTCGACCTATCTCCGAGGTTTAACCGGGGCATAAGTCACACAGAGCTTATCCCTTCTCCTTGATCACCCGTTGCTCTCAGCTCTCCTGATGGCTATCAGGCTAACTAGTGGGGTTTATGCTAAGCCGTTGCCCATACAACGGTCAAGTGGTTCGCACTACAAGAAGCTAGGTGAGATGTCACATCAACTCGGTCCTTAGGGGTGACAAGATGGATATCTCCCCTCCACGCTCAACCACACAGGTACGAGCACACCAACGGCAATTCACACAGAAATGCCATCCATCCCGTCCGACTCGTTTCTCAAATCAACATTTCACCCTTTCCCACACACACGCATTTTCTTTATAAAATCAGGGGGGTCAAGGTATGGTTGTCACAACAAGGGTGGCTATCCTACCATGGTTACGGCACGCAAAACCATGCAATTTTATAAAACAGGCCATCGGGTTGTGTTTATAAAAACTAGGACAAAAACATGCATCAAAGGGCGGAATTGAACTTGCCATCGTCAAACCCTTGCGGGAAGTCCTGATCGAAGCACTGTCCTTCGGGTTTGGGGTCGCAGTACTGGTCCTCAGTTGCTTGGTCGCGGTCGGGAACCTCGTCGTTCACTCCGTGTCCTACGACGCAAACAAACAGACACACAATCAAGCGAAAGAACTAAAAGCTTTTATCGTTGGGCTTGAATCGGGAATAATTTAGTTACGGAGTTAGGGATGATATCTTTGGGTGGTTTCTTAATGGCATGACTAAAACTATACTAGAAAGGGTGTGGTAAAGTTTCGGGTCGATCGGGGGTTGTTTCGCACATAAAATGACGAGCTAAAGGTGGTTTCAGGGCTTAAACGGGGGTCCAGGGACTTGTTCGTAATTTTCTAAAGGGGGTAAGGGTTTATTTGCGAACCCTAGAATTAATCAGGGCATGCTAAAGGGTGTCGGGCATGGTTGGGTTTTTATGTAACGGAGGGATTCAATTTGAATTAATAGAGTGGGCAGGGTTTCTTTCGCGAAAGGGAGCTATTAGAGAGGGGGGGTCCTTATTTAGAAAAGAGAGTAAGGGCGGGGGGTTAAGTGCAAAACCACCCCTTCTTCTTCCTCCTGCCGCAGGAAACAGAGGAGGGGGGGGGCAAGGGGCTCAGCGCCGGCCTAATCCCGGCGGCCGAGGCCCGGGGCGGCTCGGGCGCGTGGGGGAAAAGGGAGAGGGGGCTAAGGGGACCTGATTCCCCTGCTCACCTTGAGCCGGGGCGAGGTGTGGGAGTGGGGCGGCGGAGGTCAGTGGTGGTGGCCGCAAGAGCTCGGCGGGCGGCGCGTGGGCTCGGGGAGGCGAGGGGCCGGGTGGTTGAGCGAGTCGTGGGATGGGTGAGCCGCGCGGGGAGCCGATTTATAGAGGACGGGGCGACGAGACGGAGGAGAACGTGATGATGGCGGCCGGCGGGCGGTGCGGGCGCCATTAATGGCGCTCCGGCCGCACGCGGCCGTCGCGACGCGGCGTGGCGCGGGGCGGCGCTCACCGCGGCGTGCGCACGTGGATACAGTGGCGAGGGAGGACGCGGCAGCGGCGGTCGGCGCGGTGTCGTGGCGTGGCCGTGCGACGGGCGGTGCGGCGAGCGGCGCGGCGCGTGGAGCACGCGCAGGGCGCGCACGGCCGGGCGCAGAGGCGTGCGTGGGCGCGGGTGGCCGAGCCCGGGGGCATGCGTGCGCACAGGGGAGGGAAGGTGACCGTGGTTCGGGAGCCGGGGTCGGGCGGCGTTCAGGAGCAGAGAGAAAAGAGGAGGAAGGCAGGAAGGGAGGAGGGAGAAAAGAAAAGGGAGGGAAGGAAGAAGAGGGAAAAGAGAGAAAAGGGAGAAAAGGAAAAAGGAGAAAGAAAAGATAAAAAGAATTAGGGAGAGAGGGAGAAAAGAAAGAGAGGGGAGGGGAGAAGTGCCGGCGCCGGTCGCGGCGGTGACCGCGGCCGGTCGGCCACGCGCGCGCAGGATTCGCGCGCCGCGCGAGAAAGGACTTGCGCCGGCGCTAAATGCGGGAAGCGGTCGCGCGGTCATCGTGACGCGATGGCGAGGGTCGAGGCGGTGCGCGTGGGAAAACCGGGCGCTGTGTGGCACAGGGCGGGGAATGTGACAGCGTGCGTGTGGCGGTGAAGCGGGGGAGTCAGGGTTTTACGTCGGATAAAGTTTTCGGTCAGGGCACCTTAACGCGTTATTTAAATTCGAAATTTTCGGGACGTCACAAAACCTTGGGGTAGCCTTGGTTGTGGAGGAGAACGGGCGGAAAGTGAATTCCCGCGATGAATAGAATTGGCGACGTGAAGAGCTCGACGGTGACGAGATTCCGTGGGTGACGAAGAAGCTTGCTAGGGGATCGTAGTGGGTGAAGAATGACTGGAGGGATATTGTGGCAGAACCAACCTGAATTACACCGACTCAAGTACACGAGACCACTTTAGCGATCTCCGGCGTGCTTCAGACGGTATAATCCTTTGGCCTGTCGGGTAACTTCCCGATAAACCACCGAAAGCAGGATCATAACAAGGTACCCCGCACGAAGGCGAGTCCAGAGATACAAGGGCCATCACATTTTACATCACAGGCAGTTATATTACATGAGTGTTAAAAAGTACAGGATCTTCCCCATCGGGAATTATTACAAAACGATATAAGTTTTAGAGTAAACAGAGATACCAAAGTACGGTATAATACACGACGTCAGTAAGGATGTCACGCTTGCCCTTGCATGACATCACTCGGAGGGGTCCGGGTTGGCCGGGGACGGGTCCCACTCCACGGACCAACCATCAGGCAGAGGGTAAGGCCACGGTACAGGTAGGGCTTGATCAGCAGAAGCATTACCTGAACAAAAGTTATAAAGCAAGGCTGAGTATTCTAATACTCAGTAAGGCTTACCCGGTGATGGTATACATAGCCATATAACTAGACTCATGAAATCTGGTAACGGTCTTGGGATAAATTTTCAGCGGAAAAGCAACTAAGAGTGGATCCTTATCTTTCTCTTTAGCTTTAAAGGTTCTAGTTGGATATTCATTCTATGTGAGCACCTAAATCTATGCAAGCATGGTATAAACTTTGGTCATTCATTTCTTTCGAATATCATACTATGATTGCTCTTATTACTCAATGTGACAAAGGGATTAAGCAGTCTCAACCATCGTGAGAGGCGGACGATTCTGAATCGAATTTAACCTTGTAAGGTAAACCTAACACACACGCTTGGAACACCACAGGGTCGTTCCGAAGCAACCGTTTACCTTTCATTCCGACTCGTGGATCAGAGCCACCACAAGCGACTGCAGGTCATACGCACTTCCAAAGTGCAGGACGTACGTCTGTAGCGCGACTACAAAACCCGTACTCCTGGTTGCCCAGCAACACGTATGCCTACACGTCGAACATAAGTAACCAAAAGAAGCAAGACGAGTGGTGGGAGGTATGTCCACTCCTCGGGCCGATTGGCTACTAGGCTTACCGCTTACCATATTTCGCAGCATGTGGTTAGTACTTTCAAACGCTTAACCCCGATCACCACACGCTGCGACCTTATCAGTAATTTTAACAACACAGACGGGGTATCACCTTAATCATGATACCTCACAAAATTCCCGTCCGTCATCCTTATAGTGATAACAGAAATGTAAGCATTACAACTCCTATGTCGCGCGAGTGACAGGAAATCACCCGACTTCTACCGGCCCTATTGGCATAGCAACTAGCCGGACTCAAATACTAGTATTCAATACATCGGTTCCTAGGAGAATGCAACTAGGGTTTCAAGCAATTCCTAAGAACTTAATGCATAGAATACGTAAATAGATATAGATTGCAGTGTAATAAAATAGTAGGTTATTTCCAGGGCTTGCCTTCTTGAGTAGGGTTGAGGGTAGAAGGATCGAGGTCTTCCGAACCTTAGTTCGGGTCTTCAGTTAGATTCTTGACGGTGTCTCCGGAATCTTCAGGAGATTCTTCGGCTTGGTCCGCGATTAACTCGTAGTCACCGTCAGCGAGGGTAAACGGTTCTACATGATATGCAAGGCAATTAACATTAGGAAATGTGCACTCTTTTAATTGAGTTATATTAAAAATTATATTTAAAAAGATTAGTATTATAAGAAATGCCAAAACAAAGAAGTTTATAATCTAAGTCTATACTTAATACTTGACTTATAATCACGTCATTGAATTAATTTAAGATAAATATTAAACATATATTAGAGTTAAATTCAAATTTAAATTTGAATTTAAACTTTTATGTATAGAAGGTTATAGAATTTTGAACACTTAAAACCAGATCACTTTCTAATTTATGATTAAGAGATCTAATTAGTTAAAGTTTAAAAGGTATGTTTAGCTAATACTAATTTAAAATAATTTAAAAGGATTTAAATTATAGTATAAGTTTGGATTTGGAAGTTTTGCATCATTTTATATATCATATATAGAAATTACACATCAAAATTACAAACAATCAAATCAACATGTAGGAATTAAAGATATTACATTTCCTTGTTTCAAATTTAAATTAGATTCAAAAATATTTGGTTTCATATCAAATCCTTTTAACAAAAGTTATAGAGTTCATACTCTAGTTTCCAACAAAACAAGTTTTGCTAATTTTGGAATTTTCTATGATTTGTTATACATTTTACAAGACAGCACATACACATCACATGAAATAACAGACGTCTAGGGGGGGGTCTCGGTAATTTTGCACTGGAACCCTTGGAACAACAGAACTAATTGCAAAAAGGGCCTTGCCCGACCCTGCGACGGCCGGCACGTCGGGCACGACGGCGTTCCCGCCGGCGGCGAGGACTCCGGCCAAGGGGGGCGGTCTAACACCATCTACAGGACCTCGGAAAGGCATAGGACAAGGAAGCACCGGACTGGTAGCAGGAGAACAGAGCGGCCGACGGACGGGGGCGGCGGCCGTGGCGGCGCATCGCTGTTCCCGGCGAAGGGACGGCAAACACGGGCCGAGAAGGGGCGCACGAGCATTAGTGGACCACCGGGGAGCTGTTTGTCTACCTGGTGGAGCGGGAGACTGGGTGGAAGGAGCTGTCGACGAGAGAACCGAGCTCGGGCGGCTCCGGCGAGCGGCGGCTCGGGGCGAGTGAGATTCCGGCAGAGGGGCGGTCGGAGTTGATCCGGCTCGAGCTGAGGAGCAAGAGGAGAGGGTGGGGAGGCTACCGGTGAAAGGAATTGGGACGGGGTGGTGCGGTGAGGGGGAATTGCAACGGGGAGCGGCGGCGGTGGTTCGGTGCTGCGTGGGGAAGAACACAGAGCAAATCAATCGGGGGAAGAGGGGGTGTGGTTCAGTTTGTAGCAGCATTATCTCACAGAAGAGAGGGAGACGCTTGAAGAAAGAAAGGATCACGGCCGGGCTCTGGATTGCGGCGGCGAGGTAGCGGCCGGCATGCGCCCGAGGGCATCGTGGCGCCTGTGCAGGAGGACACCGGAGCAGGGGCTACGGCGGTGGCCAAGGAGTAGACTGACGCGTGGAGAGGGGCAGCATGAGGTGGATGGCGGCGACTGCAAGACGGCGGCCAGGGGAGGCGTTCTGTCACCGGCGTCAGTGCGGGAGCAGAGGAGCAGAAGGGGTGCAGAGGAAGAAGAAAGGAGGGAGAGATCCAGGGACTCGTCTGCAAATTTTAAAAGTTACAGGGACCCTACAGAAAAGTACTTTTTCCCACTAATCCAGGGGTTTTCTGAGAAAAAGTCCAACATGAAAATTGTAGAGTTTTTCAAGCTCTACACTTTTGCTTTAAAACTCAAATTCGAAAACTCAAAGTTTGCAACCTTATAAGATAAATTCTAAACAAGGTAAAATTTAAATTACTCCCGTCCTTACCGAACAGGATTTTAGCTAAACTTTGATATGTTTACAATTACTTAAGATAGGTTATGATGATAAATAATTTTACAACTAAGTCCTTAAGTGAACAGAAAAATTACTTTTACTTCTCAACTTTTTTTTACATAAAGGACCCTATCTCTTATATTTCTACACATAGGCCCTTACCCTTACTCAAGGGCTTAAACAGCCATATCAAAGCACACACACTTTAAACACAAAAGGTTTATAACACATGAAAATTTTTAGATACACCCTTAACATTTATGCCCATTAAATCTAAAGTCTAATTTTTATAACTTATTACCTGAATGTCACAGCCTTCCCCCCTAAAAAGAATCTCGTCCCGAGATTCGGAAGCGGAAGATGATTGAACGATCAGATTTGGGAATTAGTTGAAAGGAAAGTCGGGAAATTCTGTTGAAGATAAGATTCCGTTTCCCAGGTTGCTTCCTCTTCAGTGTGATGATCCCATAGGATCTTATACATTTTAATTGTCTTTCTTCTGGTGACTCTTTCTTTGGTATCCAAGATTTTGATGGGTTGTTCAACATAAGATAGATCGGGTTCGATCTCGGTGGCTGGGATTTCAGTGATCTCCGAGGGTACCTTGATACACTTTTTAAGCTGAGAGATATGGAAAATATCGTGAACAGCACCCATTTGAGGTGGAAGGAGAAGTTTGTAAGCCACTGGGCCACAAATTTCAAGAATTTTGAAAGGTCCGATATAACGGGGTGCTAGTTTTCCTTTTATTCCAAAACGCTGAATGCCCTTGGTGGGAGATACTCGGAGATATACAAAATCTCCTAATTAGAACTGTAAGGGTTTCCTTCTCCGATCCGCATAACTCTTTTGTCTAGATTGAGCTATTTTAAGATTGGCTTGAATAATTCTGACCCTATCCTCGGCTTCCATAACCAAATCTGGTCCAAAAATCTTGCGCTCACCAGTCTCAGACCAACTCAAAGGGGTTCGACATCTGCGACCATATAAAGCTTCAAAAGGTGACATTTGAAGACTGGACTGGTAACTGTTGTTATAAGAGAATTCAGCCAAGGCAAGATATTTGTCCCAACTTGTCCCATAGTGAATGATACAAGCTCGGAGCATATCTTCAAGAATTTGATTAATTCGTTCAGTTTGTCCTTCCGTCTGAGGATGATATGCAGAGCTTCGAATCAGTTTGGTGCCGAGAGCGGATTGTAATTGTTCCCAGAAGCGTGCAACGAATGGTGCTCCTCGATCAGAGATGATAGTCTTAGGAATACCATGCAACCGAACTATTTGATCAAGATAGACTTCAGCGTACTTCTTGGCGGAGTACGTAGTATGCACGGGAATAAAGTGAGCTACTTTTGTGAGTCTATCGATAATTACCCATATGGAGTCATGCTTTTGAGATGTGTTTGGAAGACCAACAATAAAATCCATATTAATGTCTTCCCATTTCCATGATGGAATGGGTAATGGTTGGAGTACACCAGAGGCTTTAAGGTGACTAGCCTTGACCCTCTGACATGTATCACACTCAGATACATATTTAGCAATTTCTCTTTTCATCCTAGTCCACCAAAAATGTTGTCGTAATTCTTGATACATTTTGGTGCTACCGGGATGAATAGAGAATTTGGACAAATGAGCTTCATCAAGAATTTGCCTGCGAAGCTGATGATCTTTTGGTACAACAAGGCGTTTGTTGAACCATAAGACTCCCTGAGGGTCAATATGAAAACACTTGTATTTAGCTTTTCCTTGGGATAGTTCTGATTTGATGATTTTGATACCCTTATTATGTAGTTGTGACATGATAATTTTATCCCGAAGGGTATTCTCCAAGGCTAAAAGATTTAGGCTGCCTTGAGGAACGATCTCTAGATTGAGTTTCTTCATCTGATTGCAGAGAGTGTCACTAATAGCAATTGTGGTTGCACAATGGCAATGTGTTTTGCGGCTAAGTGCATCCGCAACCACATTAGCTTTCCCAGGATGGTAATATACTTCAAGGTCATAGTCCTTAATCAATTCTAACCATCGCCTTTGCCTCATATTCAAATCTGCTTGGGTAAAGATATATTTGAGGCTTTTATGATCCGTGTAAATGTTGCACTTAGCACCCATAAGGTGATGCCTCCAAATCTTAAGAGCGTGGACAACGGCTGCTAATTCCAGGTCATGAGTTGGATAATTTCGCTCATGATTCCGGAGTGCTCTGGATGCATAAGCAATGACTCGGTCGTTTTGCATTAGAACACAACCAAGACCAGTTCCAGAAGCATCACAATAGACATAGAAAGGTTGGGTATTATCTGGTTGAGCTAGTACTGGAGCAGTTGTTAAAAGCTTCCTCAAGGTATGGAATGCTTCATCACATTTATCATCCCACTGATATTTAACTTCTTTCTTGAGTAGTTCGGTCATAGGTTTGGCTATCTTAGAGAAATCCGGAATGAATCGGCGATAATACCCTGCCAATCCAAGGAAACTTCGAATTTGATGGACTGAAGTTGGGGGCTTCCAATCCATAACTTCTTGGACTTTTGTTGGATCAACCGATATGCCTTCACTAGAGATAGTGTGTCCCAAAAATTTCACACTATCGAGCCAAAATTCACATTTTGAGAATTTAGCATAAAGACGATGATCCCGTAATCGCTGAAGAATGATATGTAGATGATTGGCATGGTCTTCATTATTTTTGGAATAAATTAAGATATCGTCAATGAAGACCACGACGAACTTATCAAGTTCCGGCATGAAAACTGAATTCATAAGATACATGAAATATGCCGGAGCGTTAGTAAGCCCAAAAGACATAACCAGATATTCATATAGCCCATATCTGGTTGAGAAAGCCATTTTCGGAATGTCACAAGGTTTAATTTTGATCTGATGATAGCCAGAGCGTAAGTCAATTTTTGAGAAGACCTTAGCTCCAGCTAATTGTTCAAACAAAATATCAATGCGGGGAAGTGGGTACTTATTTTTGATGGTGACCGCATTGAGTGGACGATAGTCAACACATAGCCTTAGGCTATTGTCTTTCTTTTTGACAAAAAGAGCAGGACAACCCCAAGGTGACGCACTTGGGCGTATAAAACCTTTATCAAGAAGATCTTGAAGTTGAATTTTAAGCTCGGCCAATTCGTTTGGGGGCATACGATATGGCCTCTTAGAGATAGGAGCAGTGCCTGGTTGGAGTTCAATAATGAACTCAATATCTCTGTCAGGTGGCATCCCAGGCAAATCATCGGGAAAGACATCAGGATATTCACAGACTACCGGAATATCCTTAACTTTGAGGCCTGTGATAGCATAAGTGCAAGAATAGAGATATTCCTGCCTGGGCAGATAGAGGGTAATGGTTCTATAATATGGTGAATTGATTTCAATAACTCGGGAGGAAATATCCAACAGCACTCTATGTTCAGTCATCCAGTTCGTCCCGAGTATAACGTCAATACCCTCTAGGTTTAGCAAGATCAAATCAGTTTTAATCACTTGGCTGCCTAGTTGAATTGGCGCACTTCTAACCATTTGATTAGAGGTAATCTTACCTCCAGGAGTGGAAATCATATATGATCCTTGGGTGGAACAAGGGTTAAGCCTTATTCAGGTACTATAGTTGTTACTAATAAAACTATGAGTTGCTCCAGAATCAAATAAAGTAACAACTGGCTGATGATGGATGGAGAACGTACCCGACATAATAGGAGCTCCGTCCGGTAGTTCCGCAAGGGTGGTGAAATTAATTTGCCCCTGCCGGACTTGCATCAGCGGCCTTTTACGCTTGTTCTGATTACCTTGGTTAGAGCTTTGCCCTTGATTAGACTTCTTAGGCTGTGGACAATCCTTGATGAAATGATCTGCACTCCCGCAATTAAAACAGCGATAGTTGCTGCCTTTCGGTGGAGCTTGTCGCACATTTGGCCTTGGGCCAAATTGCTGTTGCTGCTGTGGAGGTGCAGAAGGTCTATAGCTTCCTTGTTGTTGAGGCGGCTTAAAAACCAATCGACCAAACGGGGCATTTCTCTGCGGTGCTCTTATTTGTGTGTTAGGAATGACCCGATATCTTGGTGGTTGAGCACTTGAGGATCCCGTAGGGGTCTTTCTTTTCTTTTCCGCACGGTGTGCCATGATACAATCCTCCTGGGTTAAGGCCATATTTACCAGCTCACTGAAACTATTGGGTCTAACAAGATTCAGGCGTTCCTTAAGCTTGGTATTAAGGCCATGACGGAAGCAGTCTTGCTTTTTGGCATCATTGTCTGCATGATGACCAGCATATTGGCACAAATGATTGAACGTTTGTGCATACTGCAATATCGTACTGGTGCCCTGAGTAAGTGCCAAGAACTCATTTAACTTCCGCTCCAGTAATCCTTTAGGGATATAATGTGCCCTAAAGGCGGTTCGAAATTCTTCCTAGGAGATAACGTGTCCCGCGGGCTGCATGGTACAAAAATTATCCCACCATGTGCGAGCAGCACCGCGCAGCTGCTGAGCAGCAAAAGAAGCTTTGCTTGAGTCCGCACACGGTATAGTCAAGAGGGCGAACTTGGACTCAATGATATGAAGCTAGGCATCAGCGTCCAGAGGTTCTTCAGCTTTACTGAAGACCGGGGGTTGAGTGCTAAGGAAATCCTGATAGCTGGCCACTGGAGGGGGAAGGTCGTCACGACCTCCACGGAACTGTTGACGCTGCTGGTTTTGTTGGGCTTGTACCAGCAGATTAAGAAGCTCCGTCTGCCGTGCCATCACCTCAGCTAGATTGGGAGGTGGTGGGGGTGGCTGTTGAGAACCACTAGCTTGCCCTGCCCGGAAACCTTCCGGGGTTCCACGTGTGGCTCCAACCATCTGAAACAAGAATTCAGATGATAAAATTTATTTACCCTGCTGAAGACTTACAAGGTAAATAGGACGAGATAACTGATTTTGATATAGCAAGGGCTGGAAAGCAGAAAGATACTTAAGAGGCTTAACTAACACTACCACAAGAATCCCGCTAACCACACCAAGGATCAACATTCTACCATACATCCTTAAAAGAACCAAAACACACATTGTATGATGATGAATTATGCATGCACGTTCTACTCGTCCTCACAAACCAAAAACAACTGCCGAATATCTTCGGACTTACGTGGTTAGTTTCGGTGGCATAATACATACGTCTCTCACTATTAACTAGTCGATAAACCCTATCCGTCCTAGTTTCGTATTCGTGGTTAATGTACCTGCAGAAAACCACAATATATATATCCAATGAACCTTTCATGCCAGCATGTCATGAAAGCGTCCCCAATCATTACTGTTCACTATAGAAACAGCATCTGTACAATTACCGCCGTACAGACAACGTTAACATACGTTATCGAGATAACGTATTCACGGGGGGTACCGCAAAATGCGGGGGTATGAACAGCGATCGCCATACCCTGCGCCGAACCTTATACTCCCAATGTAGTCAACCTAAGTTGGTACATTGGCAGCATCTCAAGTAGGCCACTGCTTGAGAAACAGCGTTCGGTTCGCATCACCGACAGGAAGGCCAAGCTCCCTCAGTTGGCTGAGGATCCTTACCTTCTTACCTCACCATCGAAGATGTCGTTATAGAATGTAAGGTTGAGTTGTGCATGAATTTAAGTTTTGACAGAAAGTAATGCTGGAAGTTAGCTTTATACACTTATATAGTACAGCCACCTCTATTATTCCCTTAAACATCACCCTAGGGCTTTACGTACTAAGCACAACCTTAACGAATCCAACGTACCTTTTGCAAAATACTTTGTTGGTCAAATTTTATACCGAAAGTATTTTTAAGGCACTTCACATCTCCAGTGTACACTTGTTAGCTCTGATACCAGCTGTGGCAGAACCAACCTGAATTACACCGACTCAAGTACACGAGACCACTTTAGCGATCTCCGGCGTGCTTCAGACGGTATAATCCTTTGGCCTGTTGGGTAACGTCCCGATAAACCACCGAAAGCAGGATCATAACAAGGTACCCCGCACGAAGACGAGTCTAGAGATACAAGGGCCATCACATTTTACATCACAGGCAGTTATATTACATGAGTGTTAAAAAGTACAGGATCTTCCCCATCGGGGATTATTACAAAACGATATAAGTTTTAGAGTAAACAGAGATACCAAAGTACGGTATAATACACGACGTCAGTAAGGATGTCACGCTTGCCCTTGCATGACATCACTCGGAGGGGTCCGGGTTTGTAATATCCAGGTAGTTAGACAACTAGATACTAAGTTTGGGTGTATTATATGTAAGCATGTTATAGTGTATACAAGTTGTACAAAGCAATAAGGGTATATTTGTAAATTATGAGTTTTATAAATTCTTATGTGCAAGTGTGTGAAAATGTTCTTAAGTGTCAAATTTCAGATGGCTATAGAAAAGAAAAGAGCAAAAGTTAAATAAACCTAAGGGGAATAGACTTTATATGAAATTAAGGACCTTTATGTGATTAATACAAAGATATAAGGACTTACATGTGAAATGGTAAAAAGATAAAAGTAAAACTTAGTTTTACCTAAGGACTAAAGTGTAAAAAGAGCTAGTCATGATTACTGCAGAAAAACTTACAAAGAGACCCCAAACATTAGAGCATTTTGTTTAAATTAACACATAAAGTTTATAATTTGAATTGTGTTCAAAAATTCAAAATAAAACCGTACCCTTTGAGATTTTAAACTTGAACCTTAAAGCATTCTTGTAGGATTTGAAATTCTCTACAACTTTGCTTTAGACATTTCTCTCATTAGGATTTTGTAGCAGTGGGAAATTTTAGTTTACAGAGGAGTCCCTGAACTTTTTAGAAATCACAAACTAGTCCTTCTGACTCCAGTCTGCTTCGTCTTCCTCTGACCGCGCCGCTTCCCCCTTCTGCTCCGCCCTGCCACCGCCGTTCACCGCCGGCGCAGACCTCCAGAGCTCCACCTCCAGCTGCTACACCATCCACGCGTCACCTCCCCTTGGTTCCGGCCGCTTTCCTCTCCCTTCCTGGCCGCACGCGCGCGCGCCACGACATCCCGAGCTATCTCCGGCCGCCACCTCCTCGCCGTCGTGGACAGCTCGCTACCGCGCCTTAACCTCTTCCCTCTCACGCGTAGCAGCACCACTTCAACGCACATAGCCTATTCTGTTACTCCCAGAGCCCAATTCCGAGGAACCGAGCCGCATTTCCTCGCCGCCGTCTTCCTCCGCTCCGGCCGCGCACAGCACGCCTGTGGACAGCCCACACTGGACCTCCTCCGCCTCAACCAACACCTGCACAAGCTTCCCCATAGTCCACTGGTGCTCCTCGACCACTCGTGGCCCTCCAATTTCCACTGAAGTTTCGTCGCCGACGATCACCACCCGCCGCCGCCTTCGGCCTCAACGTAGGCAGCACCACTCAAGCCTTTCCGAGCCACCACAACACCGTAAACAGCACCACATCATCACCCTGAAGCTTCCCGAACCATTCATTGGCCTTCTAGTCCACCACCGTGCCTCCCCGACGCTCGCCGGCGTTCTTCCTCGCCGCCGCCGCATCGGTCTCCGTCGATTTCCCTCGATCCAGCATGTTTTCATCCAGTTGATGGCACGTACACGTTCCCCACGACTCACTGGTTCTCGTGCGCAGGTTACTTGCCGACGTTCGCCACCGGAGCTCCACCGTCGATGGTGACCCCTCCGCCATCACCTCGGGCTCAAGTTGAACTCCACCATTCCGGCCATCCCCGTCCACGACAAGTAGTGCAACTAGACCACAGTAAGACCCTAAGCCTTTCCCTGCCCTTGGACCTCGCCGCCGGTGATCACCGTCGCCGGAACACGGCCGCCCCGCCTTGCTCTGCTTCGGTTTCCAGTCTAAGGACCTCGGGTTAGAAGGAAAAGAAGTCCAGGGGGTTTTGTGCAAAGGAGTAGACTCAGATGAATAGTGCCGAGGGACCTCCTTATGTAGATTTTGCTGCCAACTTAGAAATACTATATCTCTTCAAGGAAAAATCATAAAATTTTAAACTAAATTTTGTTGGAATCTTTAGATAAAGATCTGCAACTTTGCTTAAAAGGTCAACTTCAGTTTCTGAATGTTTGATGATTTGTTTTAAATATCAAATTTAGTTGCTTGTAGGCTTTAAAAGTGCATAGTAATTCATAGAAAAATGATAAAATGGTAAAACCAGTGATGATAATTTTCTTTTAACATGTAGAAATGAAGAAAAATAATTAACCTGGTGCTCTACTATTATTTCCTTATTGTACAAGTTTTATTAGAAATAAGGTGTAGTTTCCTTAGTATAATTAATAAATACACTTTTAAATGTTCGAAAATCATGAAAGATAGATTAAGGTTCTGTTTTGTAATATTGTAACATGATATTAAATTTTCAACTAAGAATTAGATGTTAAATAAATTGGATATAATATAATTGATTTATAATGTAATGGTAACTTAAAGTTCATATAAATAATTAGTGAGATTAATGTATAAAGCTTTTTAATATAAATGTTAGGAACTACCCCACTTGTTGTTCCATGCTACTAATTAGATAATTAATGTAATCAACCCCGTTGTCTAATAGGTTTAAATAAAATAACTAATACTCGATAAATGACTGCCCAGTGCAGGGAAGTTAGATTATCGTCATAATGTGATTTTTCTTAAGATTGGATTGCAACTTTATTGTGAATTAAAATAAAAATATATGCAGTTTTATAACTTATAACTTTGCATCTCATATAGACTCGACCACTCTCGCTGACGGGGATTATCAGCTGATCCCGGAACAAGAAGAAGTTTATTCTGAAGACCCCAGGAATCTCGTCGCGGATTTCTCTGAAGCCCCGAACCAAGGTTCGGAAGAAAATAATTTGACTAACCCCAACTCTACCAGCGAAGGCAAGCCCCGGACATAACCCCTACTTTATTACACTGCAACCTATACTATTTATTTATATATCTCCTTATGCATTACGTTCTTAGGAGTTGTTTGGAAACTTAGTTGCATTATTCTAGGAACCAATGTATTGAACACTAGAACTTGAGTCCGAATAGCTGCTCTGCTTATAGGACCGGTAGAAGACGAGTGATTTCCTGTCACTCGCGCGATATAGGAGTTGTAATGTTTACATTCCTGTTATCACTATAAAGATGACGGACGGGAGTTGTGAGGTATCATGGTTGAGATGATACCCCGTCTGTGTTGTGGAATTTGATAAGGTCGCAGTGTGTGGTAGCGGTGGTTAAGCGTTTGAAAGTACTAGCCACATGCCGTGAAATATGGTAAGCGGTAAGCCTAGTAACCGATCGGCCCGAGGAGTGGACATACCTCCCACCACATGTATTTGCTTCTTTTTGTTACTTTGTTCGACGTGTAGGCATACGTGTTGCTGGGCAACCAGGAGTACGGGTTTTGTAGTCGCGCTACAGACGTACGTCCTGCACTTTGGAAGTGCGTATGACCTGCAGTCGCTTGTGGTGGCCCTGATCCACGAGTCGAAATGAAAGGCAAACGGTTGCTTCGGAACGACCCTGTGGTGTTCCAAGCGTGTGTGTTAGGTTTACCTTGCAAGGGTTGAATCTCGATTCAGAATCGTCCGCCTCTCACGATGTATGAGACTGCTTATCCCCTTTATCACATAGAGTAACAAGAGCAATTATGTGATTATCAAAGATGATGTTTGAGTAAAGATTCTACCATGTTTGAATAGTTATAGGTGCTTACATAGAATGGTTAATCAACTAGAACCTGAAAGTTAAAAGTTGAAATTAAGGATCTACTCTTTGTTGCTTTTCAGCTAAAAACTCTACCCAAAGCTAAAGGCCATCATGAGTCTAGTTATGGGCTAAGGTATACCCAATTCCGGGTAAGTCTTGTTGAGTATTAGTATACTCAGCCTTGCTTTTGTTGATTTACTTCAGGTAATCCTCCTGATGAGCCAGCATTCATTACACCGTGGCCCTATCCTTTGCCTGATGGTTGGTCCGTGGAATGGGATCCGTCCCCGGCCAACACAGATTCCGCCGAGTGATATCATGCCAGGGCTAGCATGATATCTGTAATAACGACGTGTACAATGTCTACGTTTTCCAAACTCCGCTGCTTTGACTAGAAACTTAAACTTGTTTTGTAATAATCTCTCCTCAGTGGGAGCTAATGTTACTTTATGTATTTTTGTATTATAACTGCCTGTGGTGTAAATTATTTTGGCATTATATCTCTGGACTCACCTTCGTGTGAGGTACCTTGTTGGATCCTGAGTTCGGTGGTTTATCGGGACGTTACCCGACAGACCAATGGTACTATACCGTTTGAAGTATGAGGTAGCCCTCCGGCGAGGACTCGCGTACTTGAGTCGGTATAATTCAGGTTGGTTCTGCCACAGCTGGTATCAGAGCTAACAAGTGTACTCTAGAGATATAATTAGCCTAAAAAAGTAATTTTTAGTATAAAATTTGATTAATCAAGTATTTGTGAACTACGTTGATTTGTTAAGAATTATGTATAGTGCGTAAGCCCTAGGGTAATGATATTATGGGAATTAGAGGTGGCTGTAATATATATATATATATATATGACTCTAACTTCCAGCATTACTTTTCTGTTGAAACTTAATTTCATGCACAATTCAATTTTACTTTCTGTAACGACATCTTCGATCGTGAGGTAAGAAGGTAAGGATCCTCAGCCAACTGAGGGAGCTTGGCCTTCCTGTCGGTGATGCGAACCGAACGCTGTTTCTCAAGCAGTGGCCTACTTGAGATGCTGCCAATGTGCCAACTTCGGTTAACTACATTGGGAGTATATGGTTTGGCGCAGGGTATGGCGATCGCTGTTCATACCCCCGCATTTTTGCGGTACCCCCGTGAATACGTTATCCAATAACGTATGTTAACGTTGTCTGTACGGCGGTAATTGTACAGATGCTGTTTCTATAGTAAACAGTAATGAATGGGGACGCTTTCATGACATGCTGGCATGAAAGGTTCATTGGATATATATATATATGCATTGTGGTTTTCTGCAGGTACACTAACCACGATTCCGAAACTAGGACGGATAGGATTTATCGACTAGTTAATAGAGAGAGACGTATTTATATTGTGCCACCGTAACTAACCACGTAAGACCAAGATTACTTGGCAGTTAATCTTTATTTGTGAGATCGATAGTACGTGCATGCATAATCCATTAATCAACTAAATTGAATGCTTAAATTGATGCTTCCTAAGAAATAGGCAACATGTTGGTATTTCTTAATTTAGGTAAGTAAGAATTTTTAGTTGGGTATCTTAGGCATCCATCTGATTTCCAGCCTTTGCGGTTATCAGAATTAGCTATTTTAATCCATTTTACCTTGAAAATTTTCTCAACAGGGTAAAAATATCTTACCATTTGCATTGTTGTCGCAGATGGCTGCTCCTACTAATACCTTTTGGGATCAGGAGGGGCACTTTCACACCAATGGTTTACATTGGGAAGGGTTTCCTCGTCTTTTGTGGGAGTCCTTGAGTATGTTTCATTATACAGAGCCTCCTCTGTATGATGGGGTAGAATATCGTGAAGAAGGAGTTCCCCGCTGCAGGGTTAAGATGATAATTCCTCAACACCCTTTCCGCTCCTTATGGCCTCCCATAGAAGTGGAAGTGGTTGGATATCGTCTAGTGGATACTCTTGAAACTGCTGCTTTAGAAGCTATCAAACTCTTCTGCAATCAACATCCGATTGAAGTGGCCGCATATCCTATTGGGTTATTTCCTACCATCGACCCGGGTAATTCGGACTGGGATTTTCGGACAGACCATCATGGTCATCTGCTAGGAGATCTGGCTGAAGAGACCGTCCGTATCATTACCAGGTTCATGGATGTGCAATACCATTACCAGATGCTACGGCATCATGGGGTGAGTCAGATAACTGGTGTGGCTCAAAGCCACTATCGGAATGCTGACCATCAAGTAACCCAAATAGAAGAATTACAAGCCTTGGTAACACAAAAGGATGAAATCATTGCAGCAAGGGATGAGACAATCCTTCATCATGAAGATCAGATCAATGAGAGTGATCATATTATCACTCAGCGTGACACTGTTATTGAGTTCCTACAGGCACAAATTCATGATCTGATACTTGTGGCTGATGATGCCCAGGCTCACATTGAGGAATTGCAGCAGCAACCGATACTTCCCGCTATACCCATAGTACCTGAAGAAGAAGAAGAAGATCCAGAGGAGATTGAGGGTGTTTCAGAGATTGATTCTGAGCATGGGGATCCTGTTCTAAGTCCCTATCACTCTCCCTCTGGCAGTCAATCGTCTGTAGGAAATTTCGACGATTTTTAGTAAATCGTCGACTTTCGAGATGTAATCCAAGGAAATGTAATAGTTTAAGTAGTTAAACCTCGCGCCATTTGATGTAACATAGATGGCCTATGTAGTGAACTTCGGACATGAGATGTGAAGAACTATCCGAATCAGCAATGTAGTATAATTTCCTGTTTTATCATCTTGTTCACTATCTTTAAATTCTGAGATGAGATGATTGAACGGAATATATGCATTGTTTATCTAAAGTGTTTTGTTTTCTGAAATTGGGAGTAAGGCTATATGGTTAATGATGGACATCTCCTTTATTTCAGATGGTTGGAGCCACACGCGGAACACCGGAAGGTTTCCGGGCTGATCAGGCCAGCGGTTCTCAACAACCGCCACCACCTCCTCCCAACCTTGCCGAAGTCATGGCTCGGCAAACGGAGTTGCTTAATTTGCTGGTTCAAGCACAGCAGAATCAGCAGCATCAATTCCGAGGAGGCCGGGATGATCGCAATCCTCGTGTGGCTAGTTACCAAGATTTCCTCAGTACCCAGCCGCCTTTCTTCAGTAAGGCCGAAGAACCATTGGATGCCGATGCCTGGCTCCATATTATTGAATCGAAGTTCGCTCTCCTGACCATACCTTGTGCGGACTCTAGCAAAGCTTCCTTTACTGCTCAACAACTTCGTGGTGCTGCTCGAATCTGGTGGGACAATTTCCATGCCATGCAACCTGCAGGGCATGTCATCACATGGGATGAATTCCGGGTCGCCTTTCGAGCGCATTATATTCCCGCAGGACTATTGGAACGAAAACTTAATGAGTTCCTGGCTCTTACTCAAGGTGCCAATACAGTTCTGCAGTACGCACAGAATTTCAATCATCTGTGCCAATATGCCGGATATCATGCAGATGATGATGCCAAGAAACAAGACCGTTTCCGCCGGGGCCTTAACACCAAACTCAAGGAACGCCTGAATCTTGTGAGGGCTAATACTTTTAGTGAGTTGGTTAACATGGCCTTAACTCAAGAGGATTGTATTGTGGCGCACTATGCCGAGAAAAAGCGGAAGAACCCTGCTGGACTCTCGAGCACTCAACCATCGAGGTATCGGGTTGTTTCCAATACGCCGCCCAGAGCACCACAGCGCAATGCCCCAATGGGTAGATTGGTTTTTAGGCCGCCTCAACAGCAAGGAAGGTTTAGACCTCCTGTGCCCACGCAACAAGCACAACAATCTGGCCAACGGCCAAATATTCAACAAGTGCCACAGAGAGGCAGCAATTATCGCTGCTACAATTGCAGGAGTGCGGATCATTTCATCCGAGATTGTCCGCGGCCCAAGAAGCCTAATCCCGGGCAAAGCTCTACTCAGGGAAATTAGAACAAGGGCAAGAAGCTGGTAATGCAAGTCCGTCAAGGACGGATTAACTTCACTACTCTGGCAGAACTTCCAGATGGAGCTCCCGTCATGTCGGGTACATTTTCTATTTACCATAAACCAGTTGTTACTTTATTTGATTCCGGAGTAACACATAGCTTTATTAGTAACAACTGTGGTACCCGACTAGGACTTGAATCTTGTTCTATCCAGGGGTCATATATGATCTCTACCCCTGGAGGAAAAATTACCTCCAACCAAATGAGTAGAAATGTGCCACTTCAGTTAGGTAGTAAAGAGATCAAAACTGATTTGGTTTTACTCAGTTTAGAGGGTATCGATGTCATACTTGGGACAAACTGGATGACGGAACATCGAGTACGGTTAGACATATCCTCCCGAGTTATTGAAATTGATTTCCCATATCGTGGGGCCATTACTCTTTATCTGCCACAGCCAGAATGTCTGCATCCTTGTACTTATGCTATCACAGATGTCAAAGTTAAGGATATTCCTATAGTATGTGAATACCCTGATGTCTTTCCAGACGATTTGCCTGGAATGCCACCAGATAGAGACATCGAGTTTATCATTGAACTTCAACCCGGCACTACTCCTATTTCAAAAAGGCCGTATCGCATGCCTCCAAATGAATTAGCAGAATTGAAAATTCAGCTCCAAGATCTTCTTGATAAGGGTTATATACGCCCCAGTGCTTCACCTTGGGGTTGTTCTGCTCTCTTTGTCAAGAAGAAAGACGATAGCCTAAGGCTGTGTGTCGATTATCGTCCACTCAATGCGGTCACTATTAAAAATAAGTATCCTCTTCCCCGCATTGATATCTTGTTCGATCAACTAGCTGGAGCAAAGGTCTTTTCCAAGATTGACTTACGCTCTGGTTATCATCAGATCAAGATCAGGCCTAGTGACATTCCAAAAACGGCCTTCTCGACCAGATATGGACTCTATGAATATCTAGTTATGTCGTTTGGACTTACTAATGCACCGGCATATTTCATGTATCTCATGAATTCCGTATTTATGCCGGAACTCGATAAATTTGTTGTGGTCTTCATCGATGATATTTTGATATACTCCAGAACCAAAGAAGACCATGCTAATCATTTACGTGTCGTTCTTCAACGACTACGTGATCATCGCCTTTATGCCAAATTCTCGAAATGTGAATTTTGGCTGGATAGTGTAAAATTTTTTGGGACATACTATCTCTAGTCAAGGCATATCAGTTGATCCAACTAAAGTTCAAGAAGTTATGGACTGGAACCCTCCCACTTCAGTCCACCAAATCCGAAGTTTCCTTGGATTGGCAGGATATTATCGCCGATTCATTCCAGACTTCTCCAAGATAGCTAAACCCATGACTTAGCTACTTAAGAAAGAAGTTAAGTTCTGTTGGGATGATAGGTGTGAGGAGGCATTTCACACCTTGAGAAAACTTCTGATGACTGCTCCAGTACTAGCTCAGCTAGATAGTACGCAGCCTTTTGATGTCTATTGCGATGCTTCTGGAATTGGCCTTGGTTGTGTCCTTATGCAAAACAACCGGGTTATTGCTTATGCATCCCGAGCACTTCGGACTCATGAGCAAAATTATCCAACACATGATCTTGAATTGGCAGCAGTTATCCACGCTCTCAAGATCTGGAGACATCATCTTATGGGTGCTAAGTGTAACATTTACACTGACCATAAGAGCCTCAAGTATATTTTCACTCAAGCTGATCTAAATATGAGGCAAAGGCGTTGGTTAGAATTGATCAAAGATTATGACCTTGAGGTACACTATCATCCGGGCAAAGCTAATGTGGTTGCGGATGCACTTAGCCGCAAGACACATTGTCACTGCTTAACCATATCCACCTTTAATGACACCCTTTGCCATCAAATGAGAAGACTCAATCTTGAGATTATTCCCCAAGGTAGTTTAAACTTGATCTCCATTGAGTCTACTCTGCAGGATGAAATCGTCATGTCGCAGCTACATGATGAGGGTGTCAAAATTATCAAATCCAAGCTATCCCAGGGAGAAGCTAAATATCGGTGTTTTCACACTGATCATCAAGGAGTCCTATGGTTCAACGATCGGATTGTTGTGCCTAAGGATCATCAACTTCATAAGCAAATCCTCGACGAAGCACATTTGTCCAAATTCTCTATTCATCCTGGTAGCACCAAGATGTATCAGGATCTTCGGCAACATTTTTGGTGGACCAGAATGAAGAGAGAAATTGCCAAGTATGAATCCGAGTGTGATATGTGCCAGAGAGTTAAAGCTAGCCATTTAAAAGCCTCTGGTACGCTTCAGCCATTACCCATACCGTCATGGAAATGGGAAGACATTAGCATGGATTTCATTGTCGGTCTTCCCAACACATCTCAAAAGCATGACTCCATATGGGTGATCATCGATAGACTCACAAAAACAGCTCATTTTCTTCCTGTGCATACCACTTACTCTGCTAAGAAGTATGCCGAAGTCTATCTGGAACAAATCGTTCGATTGCATGGGGTTCCAAAAACCATCATATCTGATCGAGGGCCCCAATTTATTGCACGGTTTTGGGAGCAATTGCAATCAGCTCTAGGAACCAAAATGATTCGAAGCTCTGCATATCATCCCCAGACTGATAGACAGACTGAGCGAGTTAACCAAATTCTTGAAGATATGCTCCGAGCTTGTATTATTCACTATGGTACAAGTTGGGACAAGTGCCTTGCTCTAGCTGAATTTGCTTACAACAACAGTTATCAAGCTAGTCTTCAAATGGCTCCTTTCGAAGCGTTATATGGTCGCCGATGTCGAACTCCTTTGAGTTGGTCTGAGACCGGTGAACGCAAAATCTTCGGACCAGATCTAGTCGTTGAAGCCGAAGATAAGGTTAAGGTTATTCAATCTAATCTTAAAACCGCTCAGTCTAGACAGAAGAGTTATGCAGATAAGAGGAGGAAACCTCTACAATTCCAAGTAGGAGATTTTGTCTATCTCCGAATATCTCCTACCAAAGGTGTCCAATGTTTCGGCATAAAGGGGCTCGATATGTCGGACCCTTTGAAATTTTAAACGTTTGTGGCCCAGTGGCTTACAAACTTCGTCTTCCATCTTAATGGACGGCTATTCACGATGTCTTCCATGTCTCTCAACTTAAGAAGTGTGTCAAAGTACCCACGGAAACCGTTGAGACAGGTACCATTGAGATTGAACCTGATTTATCGTACATCGAACAACCTCTTCGAATTCTGGATACTAAGGAAAGATTCACCAGAAGAAGGGCAGTTAAGATGTACAAGATCTTATGGGATCATCACACCGAAGAAGAAGCGACTTGGGAAACTGAGTCTTATCTTCAACGGAACTTTCCAGACTTCCTTCAAGCCAATCCCCAAATCTAATCATTCGGTTCTACTCAGCTTCGGAATCTCGGGACGAGATTCTTTTTAAGGGGGGAAGGCTGTAATATCCAGGTAGTTAGACAACTAGATACTAAGTTTGGGTGTATTATATGTAAGCATGTTATAGTGTATACAAGTTGTACAAAGCAATAAGGGTATATTTGTAAATTATGAGTTTTATAAATTCTTATGTGCAAGTGTGTGAAAATGTTCTTAAGTGTCAAATTTCAGATGGCTATAGAAAAGAAAAGAGCAAAAGTTAAATAAACCTAAGGGGAATAGACTTTATATGAAATTAAGGACCTTATGTGATTAATACAAAGATATAAGGACTTACATGTGAAATGGTAAAAAAGATAAAAGTAAAACTTAGTTTTACCTAAGGACTAAAGTGTAAAAAGAGCTAGTCATGATTACTGCAGAAAAACTTACAAAGAGACCCCAAACATTAGAGCATTTTGTTTAAATTAACACATAAAGTTTATAATTTGAATTGTGTTCAAAAATTCAAAATAAAACCGTACCCTTTGAGATTTTAAACTTGAACCTCAAAGCATTCTTGTAGGATTTGAAATTCTCTACAACTTTGCTTTAGACATTTCTCTCATTAGGATTTTGTAGCAGTGGGAATTTTAGTTTACAGAGGAGTCCCTGAACTTTTTAGAAATCACAAACTAGTCCTTCTGACTCCAGTCTGCTTCGTCTTCCTCTGACCGCGCCGCTTCCCCCTTCTGCTCCGCCCTGCCACCGCCGTTCACCGCCGGCGCAGACCTCCAGAGCTCCACCTCCAGCTGCTACACCATCCACGCGTCACCTCCCCTCGGTTCCGGCCGCTTTCCTCTCCTTCCTGGCCGCACGCGCGCGCGCCACGACATCCCGAGCTATCTCCGGCCGCCACCTCCTCGCCGTCGTGGACAGCTCGCTACCGCGCCTTAACCTCTTCCCTCTCACGCGCAGCAGCACCACTTCAACACACAGCCTATTCTGTTACTCCCAGAGCCCAATTCCGAGGAACCGAGCCGCATTTCCTCGCCGCCGTCTTCCTCCGCTCCGGCCGCGCACAGCACGCCTGTGGACAGCCCACACTGGACCTCCTCCGCCTCAACCAACACCTGCACAAGCTTCCCCATAGTCCACTGGTGCTCCTCGACCACTCGTGGCCCTCCAATTTCCACTGAAGTTTCGTCCGCCGACGATCACCACCCGCCGCCGCCTTCGGCCTCACCGTAGGCAGCACCACTCAAGCCTTTCCGAGCCACCACAACACCGTAAACAGCACCACATCATCACCCTGAAGCTTCCTGACCCATTCATTGGCCTTCTAGTTCCACCACCGTGCCTCCCCGACGCTCGCCGGCGTTCTTCCTCGCCGCCGCCGCATCGGTCTCCATCGATTTCCCTCGATCCAGCATGTTTTCATCCAGTTGATGGCACGTACACGTTCCCCACGACTCACTGGTTCTCGTGCGCAGGTTACTTGCCGACGTTCGCCACCGGAGCTCCGCCGTCGACGGTGACCCTCCGCCGTCACCTCGGGCTCAAGTTGAACTCCACCATTCCGGCCATCCCCGTCCACGACAAGTAGTGCAACTACCACAGTAAGACCCTAAGCCTTTCCCTGCCCTTGGACCTCGCCGCCGGTGATCACCGTCGCCGGAACACGGCCGCCCCGCCTTGCTCTGCTTCGGTTTCCAGTCTAAGGACCTCGGGTTAGAAGGAATAGAAGTCCAGGGGGTTTTGTGCAAAGGAGTAGACTCAGATGAATAGTGCCGAGGGACCTCCTTATGTAGATTTTGCTGCCAACTTAGAAATACTATATCTCTTCGAGGAAAAATCATAAAATTGTAAACTAAATTTTGTTGGAATCTTTAGATAAAGATCTGCAACTTTGCTTAAAGGGTCAACTTCAGTTTCTGAATGTTTGATGATTTGTTTTAAATATCAAATTTAGTTGCTTGTAGGCTTTAAAAGTGCATAGTAATTCATAGAAAAATGATAAAATGGTAAACCAGTGATGATAATTTTCTTTTAACATGTAGAATTGAAGAAAAATAATTAACCTGGTGCTCTAGTATTATTTCCTCATTGTACAGTTTTATTAGAAATAAGGTGTAGTTTCCTTAGTATAATTAATAAATACACTTTTAAATGTTCGAAAATCATGAAAGATAGATTAAGGTTCTGTTTTGTAATATTGTAACATGATATTAAATTTTCAACTAAGAATTAGATGTTAAATAAATTGGATATAATATAATTGATTTATAATGTAATGGTAACTTAAAGTTCATATAAATAATTAGTGAGATTAATGTATAAAGCTTTTTAATATAAATGTTAGGAACTACCCACTTGTTGTTTCCATGCTACTAATTAGATAATTAATGTAATCAACCCCGTTGTCTAATAGGTTTAAATAAAATAACTAATACTCGATAAATGACTGCCCAGTGCAGGGAAGTTAGATTATCGTCATAATGTGATTTTTCTTAAGATTGGATTGCAACTTTATTGTGAATTAAAATAAAAATATATGCAGTTTTATAACTTATAACTTTGCATCTCATATAGACTCGACCACTCTCGCTGACGGGGATTATCAGCTGATCCCGGAACAAGAAGAAGTTTATTCTGAAGACCCCAGGAATCTCGTCGCGGATTTCTCTGAAGCCCCGAACAAGGTTCGGAAGAAAATAATTTGACTAACCCCAACTCTACCAGCGAAGGCAAGCCCGGACATAACCCCTACTTTATTACACTGCAACCTATACTATTTATTTATATATCTCCTTATGCATTACGTTCTTAGGAGTTGTTTGGAAACTTAGTTGCATTATTCTAGGAACCAATGTATTGAACACTAGAACTTGAGTCCGAATAGCTGCTCTGCTTATAGGACCGGTAGAAGACAAGTGATTTCCTGTCACTCGCGCGATATAGGAGTTGTAATGTTTACATTCCTGTTATCACTATAAGGATGACGGACGGGAGTTGTGAGGTATCATGGTTGAGATGATACCCCGTCTGTGTTTGTGGAATTTGATAAGGTCGCAGTGTGTGGTAGCGGTGGTTAAGCGTTTGAAAGTACTAGCCACATGCCGTGAAA